>NW_027278269.1:0-295912 GCF_030028105.1 Mobula birostris
CATGGCAATTTAGGATAAGGTAAGAGAAGTGCGCAAAAACACAGCGATGTAGGGGAAGCTATGAGAGGTGCGCGAAAACACAGCGATATAGGGGAAGCTATGAGCGGTGCGCGACTACACAGCGATTTAGGGGAATCTCTGAGAGGTGCGCGTGTACGGGGTCTTTCTTTTGTTACATTTAAAATGGCGATTTTTGTTATGTTAATCTGTGGAATGCGGCTTTGTTGTGTTTTAACGCTGCAGAGAGTTTGCGCTAGCAGTTTATTGTGGTTTAGAGGGTGATAAGAGGGTGCTATTAGCCAATGGGTGGTTATGTATCGTTTTGTTTTCGGATGCCATGCTGTATGATATGACTGTGGACTGAGTTTTGGCGGGGAGTCGGGAGGAGAGACGAGGAGGACGGCGGACGTGCGGAGAGGCTCCGGTCGATCACTTCGGGTGGTCCCGAGCCGTGGGTCGACGGAATTCGGGTGGTCGTCTGACGTCGAACTTGAGCTCCAACGGTAGCGCGCGAAGAACTTGGACTTTGAATAAGTGTTGGCGCCTTTTTTTTCATTACTTTCCTCTCTGTATCACATGTATATTAATGCCCTAGAATTAGTAATATCTATAAAGTGTATGTGTTAAAATTTACTGGGTGTGCTGGCTGATGATTGATGTTTGTGATTGATTCGGGCGACGATTGACCCTGAGGGGACTGCTGAAGCAGGTGCTGGGCGGGATTTCCCCTAGACATACACGAGCCAAAATAACGGAACGTTACAAGTGGGGGCTACCGTCAGGGATTTGGATTTTTTTTTCGGGAAAGTTGTACTTGTGGTTGCGGTAAGTGGTGTGAAGATGGAGCGAGATAAGATTGTAAGTTGGTGTGAAATGGAGGAGGTACCGGTGAATCATGCGTGTGTGGTAAGCGGGGTCGATTATCGCATTCCGGCAGAGGTACTGGTGCGAGGGTTGAGTTTGATTAAAGGTATCGGGCAGGTAGAACTTGTAGCTAGAAGGGGTGGGAAAGAACTGGAGGCTTGCTGGATGTTGGTGCGGGCGAGTGCCGACGTCATGGCTTTAGAATTACCAGCGACAGTCCATGTCCAGGGGGAGGCGGGGCCGTGGGGTCTCCATACCCTCCCCGAGGACGCAAGTGAGGAGGTGCCGGAGGAGCTAGTTGAGGCCCCCGGCCGGGTGCCCGTAGCAAGAGGTAGAGGTGCGGAGTGGGAAGGTTTGGCCAGGCCTCGCCCCCATGGGCTTGAGGAGACTGCCGAGTTAACGGCTGCCATTATCTCCCTGGCGAGAAGGGTTGAGGTGCACCGCCCGAAGCTGAGAATTTTCTCGGGAGCCAAGCCCACCCCGGAAGGGGAGGATGACTATGAGACCTGGGTTGAAGATACATCCCAATTGTTAGAGGTGTGGCCAGTTTCGGATGAGGAAAAGAGACAGCGATTGGTGGAAAGCTTAAGGGGCGGGGCAGCCCGGGTGGTCCGCGATCTGAGAGCGGCACGCCCCTTGGCTTCCCTATCGGAGTGTTTAGACGCTTTGGAGGAAGTGTTTGGACTGTCAGGGGATCCCTGGCGGCATTTAGCAGAGTTTCAACGGATGGGGCAGAGAAGAGGGGAAAAGCTCTCCGACTATGCTTTCAGGCTGGAAGGAAAGCTTACGGGGTTGCTGCGACGAGGTATAGTGAGGGAGGACGATGTGGCGGAGTTAAGGATGAGCCAGATATGTAGCGGTTCCCGGGAGGATGACAGGGTGGCTTGGAGTGTACGGCAGTCATTTAAGCAGAGCTCCCCTCCATCATTCGGACGGCTGATCCGAGAGGTACGGGCCGAGGAGTGTGCTTTGGGCCGACCAGGGGGCTCGGACCCTCAGGGACGGTCTTCAGCGGTTCAGGAGGTGGTAGCCGGGATGAGACCAGAGAAATCCAAGGGGTCCTCGGGGGCCCGTATCGGGAGGAGAGAGGCGGCGAGTAGTGGGTGCTATAACTGTGGGAGAGAGGGGCATTTCCGCCGGGAATGTGAGTGGCCGGGGGCGTGCTACCACTGTGGGGAAGCTGGCCACTTACGGAAGGATTGTGAGAGACGAAATGCGCCGAGGGGGGAGGGCCCCCAGGCCACCAAGAAGGGAGAGGTGTCGGGAAACTTAAGAGAGGCTCAGTGAGGGAACGGACTGGAGTCTCGGGAGGAACACGTTCCCAGAAAACCCCTATGGAACCCCGGAACAAACAAGCCCAAATTCCTGATGGGCTGGTGGGACCCCGTTCCAGCGTGTCCCTACGGATAGAGGGGATCTTTGCGAAAGCCATCCTTGACACCGGGTCGCAGGTTACCTTACTGTACCGGTCGTTCTACAACCAATATCTGAAGCATTTGGCAGTAACTCCGTTTAACGCATTGGAGATTTGGGGCATAAGTGATGGTGATTACCCGTACGATGGATACTTGTCAGTGAGAGTGGAATTTTCAGAGGGAGATGTGGGAGTATCGGAAGCCTTTGAGACGCTGGTGTTGGTTTGTCCGGATCCGGTGGAGACCGGTGGTGCTGCCCTGTTGGTGGGGACTAACTCCCCTCTGGTGCGACGGCTCTTGGGAGCCTGTAAGAAGAAGGGGGGGGAGAACTTTTTGGAGACCCTCTCGGTACACCCCGTGTTCCGAGGAGTGTACGAAGGAGTGAGTGACCCCCAGGGGCTGGACCCGGAGTGCAAACGAGGGACGGTGTGGTGCACTCAGGCGAGGCCTAAGGTGATACAGCCAGGGGAGGCGGCATTAGTGATGGGAACCCCCAGATTCCCCGGATTGCCGCCGGGAGAGGCCCTGCTAGTAGACGCCCCCGACGACCTGGAAAGGGAGTTCTGGTTCCCGGCTGGGGCGCTGGTGAGACCTGAATTGCAGAGGCCCTCAGCTGTACAGGCACGGCGGATGGGGGTGATGATACGGAACATAACGGAGAGGGAGATCACCTTTAAGCGCGGGATGCCCCTCGCGCACTTGTTCCCGGTGACGGTGATGTCCAGCGCCCCTGTGAAGCCCACTGGAAGAGAACTATTGGGAGACGGGGGGCGGCTGACCGAGGAGGCCTTTAATTTTGAAAACTCCCCTGTACCGCCGGCGTATAAGAGCAGGCTGGTGGAGAAGATGCTGAAGTTAGGGGATGTCTTTTCTCAGGGCGAGTTTGATGTAGGGTTTTCCAAGAGCACTCGGCACACCATTCGGGTAACAAATGACACCCCGTTTAGGGAGAGGTCGCGGCGGTTGGCCCCAGCAGATGTGGAGGATGTGCGGCAGCACTTGCGGCAGTTGAAAGATGCCGGGATTATTGCGGAGGCCCGAAGCCCATATGCGTCCCCCATAGTGGTGGCAAGGAAGAAAAATGGGAAGGTACGCATGTGCGTGGACTATAGGACCCTGAACCGCCGCACTGTTCCCGACCAATATACGGTCCCGAGGGTGGAAGATGCATTGGCCTGTCTAAGTGGTGCACAGTGGTTCAGTGTATTGGATTTGCGGAATGGGTATTACCAGATTCCGATGAGCGAGACTGATAAGGAGAAGACAGCCTTTATCTGTCCCCTGGGGTTTTTCCAGTTCGAACGAATGCCCCAAGGTATCTCGGGGGCCCCAGCCACCTTTCAGCGGCTCATGGAGCGGACAGTGGGGGACATGAACCTGCTGGAGGTATTGGTGTACCTGGACGACCTGATAGTGTTCGGATCTACGTTGGAGGAACATGAGGAGCGGCTGCTGAAGGTGCTGAGTCGGCTGAAAGAGGAAGGGTTAAAACTTTCCCTGGATAAATGCCAGTTCTGTAAGACGTCAGTCAGTTATGTTGGGCACATAATCTCGCGAAATGGAGTGGCCACCGATCCGGATAAGATAGCCGCAGTCACCACCTGGCCGAGACCTCAGAAGGTGAGCGCCTTACGCTCGTTTTTGGGGTTTTGCGGATATTACCGGCGATTCGTGAAAGGATATGCGAAAATGAGTCATCCATTGAACCAGCTGTTGTGTGGCTATCCACCTATGGGGGGGAGGAGGAGGAAGGGAGACCGAGGGTCGGAGGTAGGAGGATACTTGAACCCGGGGGAGCCTTTTGGAGTGAGGTGGGATGCTCAATGTGAGGAGGCGTTCCAATCTCTAAAAAGGGCGCTGACACAGGCCCCAGTGTTGGCTTTTGCTGATCCCCGGAAGCCGTATGTTCTACACACTGATGCCAGTCACGAGGGTCTTGGGGCTGTTCTGTACCAGGAACAGGGAAACGGATTGAGGCCAGTGGCGTTTGTCAGTCGGAGCTTGTCGCCATCTGAGAGAAACTATCCCACTCACAAGCTGGAGTTCTTGGCATTGAAATGGGCGGTGGTAGACAAGTTGAGTGACTACCTATACGGGGCCCAGTTTGAAGTGAGAACTGATAACAACCCCCTCACTTATATCCTGACTTCGGCGAAGCTGGACGCTACTGGGCACCGGTGGGTAGCAGCCTTGTCTGCCTATGAGTTCAGCCTGAAGTACCGCCCGGGGAGTCGGAACATCGATGCAGATGCCCTGTCTCGTCGGGCGCACGACGAGTCGGGCACGGCCGAGGAGTGGAAGAGTGTCCCTGCCCAGGGAGTAAAGGCCATGTGTCAAGTTGGGAGCGACGGGGAAGTAGGAGCACAGATGGGAACGGATCGGGCAGTAGATCAACTGGGGGCTGACGGTGACGCGCTGCCCACTGGTTACTGTAATGTGACTGCTCTGAGGAACCGGCAGCTGCCGGAGTTGAGTCACCAGGAAGTACGGGCGGCTCAGCGTGATGACCCAAGCCTTGGCACTATCTGGTACGCGGTTAGCCAGGGTGATATGGGGCAGGTGGAGAAGGCGAAACATGCCTCCGTTCCTCTACTACTGAAGGAGTGGCCCCGGTTGAAGCTGAAGAACCACGTCCTGTACCGAGTCACTTCGCCTCCGGACCACCCCCGGCGCTGGCAGCTGGTCATGCCCGAGAAGTATCGAAAGGCTGTGCTTCAGGCTCTACATGATGATTCCGGGCACTTAGGGGTAGAGAAGACCTATGGATTAGTCAAGGACCGGTTTTACTGGCCCCGGATGAGGGGGGAGGTGGAAGAATACTGTAAGACCTGTAGCCGTTGCGTCAGGAGGAAGACCTTGCCTGCGCAGGCGGCTCCGTTATCCCACTTGCAGAGTGCAGGACCCATGGACCTGGTGTGTATGGATTTCCTGTCTATTGAGCCGGACACCAGCAATACCGCGAATGTTTTGGTCCTCACGGATCACTACACTAGATATGCGCAGGCTTTTCCTACTAAGGATCAGAAAGCGACTACAGTGGCGAAGGTGTTATGGGAGAAGTACTTTGTTCATTATGGCCTTCCCCGGCGGATCCACAGTGATCAGGGACGGGACTTCGAGAGCAGGCTTATCCATGAATTGCTGGATATGCTTGGGGTTGAAAAGTCCAGAACCACCCCCTATCACCCTCAGGGTGATCCTCAGCCCGAGAGGTTTAACCGGACCCTGCTGGACATGCTCGGCACCTTGGAGATTGGACGGAAGAGTAAGTGGAGTCAGCACATCGCCCATTTGGTTCATTGTTACAATTGTACTCGCAATGATGCTACGGGGTACTCGCCCTACTATCTGATGTTCGGACGGGAAGCGAGGTTGCCCATTGATCTGTGTTTTGGGACTGAAGCGGGGGAAATACCTTCGAAGCCATGTCTGAAGTACGTGTCCGATATGAGGAGAGAGTTGAAAAGGGCGTACGAGTTGGCTGAGGCGGCAGCCACCAAGCAGAACCAGCGGAATAAAAGGAGGTATGATCAGAAGGTAAAGTTCGTCCAGCTATTGCCGGGAGACCGAGTCCTCATCCGGAATTTAGGACTACAGGGTAAGCACAAGTTGGCGGACCGTTGGGCAGCCACCCCATATGTGGTGGAGAGTCAGATGCCGAATCTCCCGGTTTACCGGGTGAGACCTGAGGGCGGGCAGGGGCCTGTCAAGGTACTCCATCGGAACCACCTGTTGCCTCTGGGTCGAGAGGTGAAGATGGACCTAGAGTCCGAATGGGAGTTTACTCCTAGTACGAGGACTCTGCGAGGGCGCGGGGCGCGGGAAGAGGCCGCTGCGAAGAAAACGGGGCCGGTCCCCACCTCGAGAAGGGATACGTCATCGGAAGATGATGATTCGGACGTGTGGTACCTGCTTCCGTTCGCTGATTCCCCGGTGCCAGGAGAAGAGACTCTTGGCCCTTCCATCACTGAGTCAGGGGGACCGAGGGAGGGTGTTGCAGAGCCGCCTGTATTACAGCCGGCATTGGGGGAGGAGAGGGTGGAGGCAGAACCCGAGCCAGAGGGCTCACCGGGGCAGAGGGATCCCGGTGAAGGGGAAGGTCCGACAGATCGGCTCGAGGGGTCACCTGGGGTGTCTGAACAGGGAGAGTCCACAGAGGAAGTCCTGAGGCCTCAGAGGAGTAGGCATCCCCCGGAAAGACTCACTTATATAGCGCCGGGAGAGCAGGGTGTAATCTCTACTGCCCTGCAAAGTTATGTCACTGCTTTATGCACCTGGGTTGGGTTTTGTGTTTTACAAGGAGTACTAGTGAATTCTGTTAACGTCATGAGGGCATGACTTTTTTTAGGTGGGGGGAGAGTGTACGGGGTCTTTCTTTTGTTACATTTAAAATGGCGATTTTTGTTATGTTAATCTGTGGAATGCGGCTTTGTTGTGTTTTAACGCTGCAGAGAGTTTGCGCTAGCAGTTTATTGTGGTTTAGAGGGTGATAAGAGGGTGCTATTAGCCAATGGGTGGTTATGTATCGTTTTGTTTTCGGATGCCATGCTGTATGATATGACTGTGGACTGAGTTTTGGCGGGGAGTCGGGAGGAGAGACGAGGAGGACGGCGGACGTGCGGAGAGGCTCCGGTCGATCACTTCGGGTGGTCCCGAGCCGTGGGTCGACGGAATTCGGGTGGTCGTCTGACGTCGAACTTGAGCTCCAACGGTAGCGCGCGAAGAACTTGGACTTTGAATAAGTGTTGGCGCCTTTTTTTTCATTACTTTCCTCTCTGTATCACATGTATATTAATGCCCTAGAATTAGTAATATCTATAAAGTGTATGTGTTAAAATTTACTGGGTGTGCTGGCTGATGATTGATGTTTGTGATTGATTCGGGCGACGATTGACCCTGAGGGGACTGCTGAAGCAGGTGCTGGGCGGGATTTCCCCTAGACATACACGAGCCAAAATAACGGAACGTTACACGCGTAAACATCGCAATAGAGGGGAAACTATGGGAGGTGCGTGAAAACAAAGCAATATAGGGGAAGCTGTGGGAGGTGTGCAAAAACACAGCGATACAGGGCAAGGTATGAGAGGTGCGCGATAACACTGCGATATAGGGGAAGTTATGAGAAATGAGCGAAAACACAGCTAAAAAGGGGAAGGTATGAGAGGTGCGCAAAAGCATGGAGATATAGGGGAAGCTATAAGAGTGGAGCGAAAACTCTGTGATATAACAGAAAGTATGAGAAGTGCCCGAAAACACAGCAATATAGGGGAAGGTATTGGAGGTACCCGAAAACACAGCGATATAGGGGAAGGTATTGGAGGTACCCGAAAACACAGCGATATAGGGGAAGGTATTGGAGGTACCCGAAAACACAGCGATATAGAGGAAGGTATGAGAGGTGCTCGAAAACACGCCGATGTAGGGGAATGTATGAGAGGTGCGCGAAAACACAGCGATATAGGGGAAGCTATGCGAGGTGCGCAAAAACACGACGATATAGGGGAAGCGATGAGAGGTGCGTGAGTACAAATCGATTTAGGGGAAGCTATGAGAGGTACGCGTAAACATCGCAATAGAGGGGAAGCTATGGGAGGTGTGCAAAAACACAGCGATACAGGGCAAGGTATGAGAGGTGCTTAAGAACACAGCAATATTGGGGAAGGTATTCGAGGTGCGCGAAAACACAGCGATGCAGGGGAAGCGATGGTACGTGCACGATAACACAACGATATAGGGGAAGCTATGGGACGTGCACGATAACTCAGCAATTTAGGGGAAGCTGTGAGAGGTGTGCGAAAACATCTCGATATAGGGGAAGCTTTGTGACGTGCGTGAAAACACAGCAATATTGGGGAATGTATTGGAGGTGCCCGAAAACACAACGATATAGAGGAAGGTATGAGAGCTACTCGAAAACATAGCGAAGTAGGGGAGTGTATGAGAGGTGCGCGAAAACAGGGCTATATAGCGGAAGGTATAAGAGGTACACGAAAACACAGCGATATAGGGGAAGATATAGGAGGTGCGCGAAATCACAGCGATATAGGGGAAAGGATGAGAGGTGTATGAAAACACAGCGATATAGAGGAATGCATGGGAGTTACGCAAAATCATGGCGATATAGGGGAAGTTATGAGAGCTGCGCTAAAACACAGTGATATGTGGAAGTTATGAAAGGAGTGCGAACAGATGGCGATATACGTGAAGGTATGAGAGGTGCGCGAAAATGGCGATATAGGGGAATGTATTAGAGATGAGCGAAAACACAGCTAAAAAGTGGATGATATAAGCGGTGCGCGAGAACACAGCGATATAGGGGAAGCCATGGGAGGTGTGTGAAAACACAGTGATGCACGGGAAGCTATGGGAGGTGTGCGAAAACACAGGGATACACGGGAAGCTTTGGGAGGTGTGTGAAAACACAGCGATATAGGGGAAGCTACGAGAGATGCGCAAAAACACAGCGATATAGTAGAATGTATGAGAGGTGCACGAAAACAAAGCGATGGCGTGGAAGCTATGAGAGGTGCACGGAAACACGGTGACAGAGGGGAAGGTATGAGATTTGCGCGAAAAGACAGCATTATAGGGGAAGCTATGGGAGGTGCGCGAATAGACAGTGATATAGGAGAAGCTATGAGAGGTGCAAGAAAACACAACGATATAGGGAAAGGTATGTGAGGTGCGCAGAAACGCGGTGATATAGTGGAAGCTATGAGAGGTGCTCAAAAACACGGCGATGTAGGGGAAACTATGAGAGCTGCACGAAATCACAGCGACATAAGGGAAAGTAGGAGAGCTGCACAAAAACAAGGCGATATATAGGAAACTATTGGATGTGCGTGAAAACACAGCGATATAGAGGAAGGTATGAGAGGTGCACGAAAACACGGCGATGTAGGGGAAGCTAAGGGAGGTGAGCGAAAACAGCGATATAGGGAAAGCTGTGAGAGGTGTATGAAAATACAGCGATATATGGGAAGCTATGGGTGGTGCGAGAAAACAGAGTGATATACGGGAAGGTATGAGAGGTGAGAGAAAACACAGCGATATAGGGGAAGCTATGGGAGTTGCACGAAAACACGGTGATATAGGACAAGGTATGATAGGTGCGTGAAAACACAGCGATGTAGGGGAAGGTATGAGTGGTGCGCGAAAACACGGCGATGTAGGGGAAGCTATGAGAGGTATGCGAAAACACAGCAATTTAGGGGAAGCTATGGGAGGTGCGCGAAATCACAGCAATTTAGGGGAAGCTATGGGAGGTGCGCAAAAGCGCAGCGATATAGGGGAAGCTATGAGAGCTGTGCAAAAACAGGGTGATACAGCAGAAGCTATGAGAGGTGTGCAAAAACAGAGCGATATAGGGGAAGGTATGAGAAGTGCACCTAAACATGGCAGTATCGGGGAATCTATGGGAGGTGCGCGAAAAAAGCGTTATAGCGGTAGCTATGGGAGGTGCACGAAGAAACGGCGATGTACGGGATGTTGTGAGAGGTGCACGAAAACAGGGCGATGTAGGGGAAGGTATGAGAAGTGCCCGACAACTCAGTGATGTAGGGGAAGCAATGGGAGGTGCGCGAAAACACGACGATAAAGGGGATGCTATCGGAGGTGCACGAAAACACAGCGATATAGGGGAAGCTATCAGAGATGCGCGAAAATACAGTGATAGAGGAGCACCTATGGGAGGTGCGCGAAAACACAGCGATATAGGGGAATGGATGAGAGGTGAACAAAAACTCAGCGACATAGGGGAAGGTATGGGAGATCTGCATAAACACGGCGATATAGGGGAAGGTATGAGAGGTGCACGAAAACATCGCAATATATGGGAAACTATGCAAGGTGAGTGAAAACACAGCGATTTAGGCGAATCTATGAGAGGTGCGTGAAACACAGCGATATAGGGGAAGCTATACGAGGTGCACAAAATCACACCAATATACAGGAAGGTATGAGCAGTGCGCGAAAACATGGAGATGTAGGCGAATGGATGAGATGTGAGCAAAAACACAGCAATATACGGGAAGCTATAGGAGGTGCGCGAAGACACGGCGATATAGGGGAAGGTATGGGATGTCTGAGTAAACACGGCGATGTAGGGGAAGGTATGGGAGATCTGCATAAACACGGCGATATAGGGGAAGGTATGAGAGGTGCGCGAAAACAAAGCAATACACGGGAAGCTATGGGAGGTGCGCGAAAAGAGCGTTATAACCAAAGCTACAGGAGGTGTGCGAAGACACGGCGATATAGGGGATGGTAAGAGAGGTGTAATAAACATGGTGATATACGGGAAGGTATAAGAAGTGCGTGACAACACAGCGATGTATGGGAAGTTATGGGTGGTGCGCGAAAGCACAACGATATAGAGGAAGGTCTGAGACGTGCGGGAAAACAGCAATATAGCGGAAGCTGTGGGAGGTGTGCGAAAACACAGCGATACAGCGGAATGTATGAGAGGTGCGCAAGAACACAGCGGTGTAGGGGAAACTATGAGGGGTGCGTGATAACCCAGCGATATAGGGGTAGGTATGCGTGGTGCATGAAAACACAGCGATGTATGGGAACCTATGGAGGTGCGTTAAAACACGGCGAAATAGGGGAAGTTATGACAGGTGTGCAAAAACACAGCGATGTAGGGGAAGCTATGGGAGGTGCATTAAAACACAGCGATATAGGCGAAGTTATGAGCGGAGCGCGAATGCACAGCAATATAGGGGAAGCCTTGGGAGGTGCGCGAAATCACAGCGATATCTGGGAAGTGATGAGAGGTGCGTGAAAACACAGTGATATAGGGGAAACTATGAGAGGGGCGTGAAAACAGGGCGATATATGGGAAGGTATGAGAGGTGCGTGAAACACGTCGATATAGGGGAAGATATGAGAGATGAGCGAAAACACATCGATATAGGGGAAGCTATGTGAGGTGCGCAAAAACACTGCGATATAGTGGAAGGTATGAGAGGTGCGTGAAAACACAGCAATATATGGGAAGCCATGGGAGGTGCACGAAAACAGAGCGAGAAAGGGGAAGGTATGAGAGGTGTGAGAAAACACAGCAATATAGGGGTAGCTATGGGAGGTGCGTGAAAGCATGGCGATATAGGAGAAGGTATGAGAGGTGCGCGAAAGCATAGCGATGTAGGGGAATCTATGCAAGGTGCGCCAGAACACGGCAATATAGGGGAAGCTATGAGAGATGTGCAAAAACACAGCGATTCGGGCGAATCTATGAGAGGTCCGCGAAAAGATTGCAATATATGGGAAGCTATGGTAGGTGAATGAAAACACGGTGAAAAATGGGAAGCTATGGGAGGTCCCTGAGAACATGACGATATAGGGGATGTTACGTGAGCTGCTTGATAACACAGCGATATAGGGAAGTAATGAGTTGTGCAAGAAAACACGGTGATATAGGGGAAGCTATGAGAGGTGCGTGAAAACACAGCGATATAGTGGAAGCTATGGGAGGTGCGCGAAAACTCAGCGATATAGGGGCATGTATGGGAGGTGCATGAAAACACGGCAATATAGGGGAAGGTATGAGAGGTGAGCAAAAACACTGTGATAGAGGAGAAGCTATGGGAGCTGTGTGAAAGCAGGGCGATATACATGAATGTATGAGAGGTGCTTTAATACACGTTGATATAGGGGAATGTATGAGAGATGTGCGAAAACTCAGCTAAAAAAGTGACGGTATGAGAGGTGCGCGAGAACACGGCAATATAGGCAAAGCTATCAGAAGTGAGCAAAAACACAGCGATGAGGGGAAGGTATGAGAGGTGCGCGAAAATAGAACGATATATGGGAAGCTATGCGAGGTGCGCGAAAACATAGCGATGTAGGAAAGCTATGAGAGGTGCGCGAACACAGCGTTTTGGGGGAAGCTATGAGAGGTCCACGAAAATATTGCAATATATAGAAACCTATGAGAGGTGCACGAGAACACAGCAATAGAGGGGAAGCTATGAGGGGTGCGCGATAACACAGCAAAAAAGGGGAAGGTATGAGAGGTGCACGAAAAGACGGCGATATAGCGGAAACTATGGGAGTTGCGTGAAAACAGGGCGATATAGAGGTAGGTATGTGAGGTGCGTGAAAAGACAGTGATAAGCGGGAAGCTATGAGAGGTGCGCGAAAACACATCGATATAGTGGAAGGTATGAGAGGTGCGTGAAAACACAACGATATAGGGGAAGGTATGCGAGGTGCGCAATAACACAGCGATATATGGGAAGCTATGAGAGACGTGCGAAAACATGGCGATATAGGGGAAGCTATGGGAGGTGTGCGAAAACATAACGATATAGGGAAATGTATGGGAGGTGCTTGAAAACACAGCAATATAGGGGAAGGTATGACAGGTGCACAAAAACACAGTGATATAGGCGAAGCTATGGGAGGTGAGCGAAAACAGGGTGATATACGTGAAGGTATGAGAGGTGTGCGAAAACACTGCGATTTGGGGGAAGCTATCAGGAGTGCACGAAAACATTGCAATATATGGCAAGCTATGAGAGGTGCGCGAAAACACAGCGATAGAACGGAAGGTATGGGAGGTGCGTGAAGACACGGCGATATAGTGGAAGCTATGCGAGCTGTGCGAAAACACGGCGATATGGGGGAAGCTATGAGAGGTGCACGAAAACACTGTTATTTGAGGGAAGCTATGAGAGGTGCACGAAAACACTGCTTTTTATGGAAAGCTATGAGAGGTGCACAATAACACAGCGACAGAGGGGAAGCTCTGAGAGGTGCGCAATAAAACAGTGATATAGTGGAAGGTATGAGGGGTGTACGAAAACACAGTGATATAGGGGAAGCTATGGGAGGAGCGCGAACACACGGCGATATACGGGAAGGTATGAGTGGTGCTTGAAAACACGTCGATATAGGGGAAGTGATGACAGGTGCGCGAAAACACAGCGATATAGGGGACGGTATGAGTGGTGCGTGAAAACACAGTGATATAGGGGAAGGTGTGAGAGGTGCGCGAAAATAAAAAATGATATAGAGGAAGGTATCAGAGGTGCGCAAAAACACAGCGATATGAAGGAAGCTATGGGAGGTGCGTGAAAATACAGCGATATAGGGGAAGCTATCAGAGGGGCGCGAAAGCACAGCGATGTAGGGGATGCTATGGGAGGTGCATGAAAACTCAGCGATATAGGCAAAGTTATGAGAGGTGCGCGAAAACACATCGATATAGGGCAGCTACAAGAATTGAGTGAAAACACAGCGATATAGTGAAAGGTATGAGAGGTACACGAAAACACCGCAATATATGGGAAGCTATGGGAGGCGCACGAAAACAGAGCGATACAAGGGAAGGTATGAGAGGTGTGAGAAAACACAGCAATATAGGGGAATCTATGAGAGGTGTGTGAAAACACCGCGATATAGGGGAAGCCTTGGGAGGTGCGTGAAATCACAGTGATATCGGGGGGAAAGGATCAGAGGAGCGTGAAAACACAACGATATTTGGGAAGCTATGGGAGGTGTGCGAAAACACAGCGATATAGGGGAACGTATGGGAGGTGCTTGAAAACACAGCTATACAGGGGAAGGTATGACAGGTGCACGAAAACACAGTGATATAGAGGAAGCTATGCGAGGTGTGCGAAAACGGCGAAATGGGGGAAGCTATCAGAGGTGCGCAAAAAGACCGCTATTTGGGGGAAGCTATGAGAGGTGCGCAATAACACAGCGATATAGGGGAGGGTATGAGGGGTGTACAAAAGCAGAGTGATATAGGAGAAGCTATGGGAGGAGTGTGAACACACTGCGATATACGTGAAGGTATGAGTGGTGCTTGAAAACACGTCGATATAGGGGAAGTGATGAGAGGTGCGTGAAAACAGCGATATGGGGACGGTATGAGAGGTGCGTGAAAACACAGTGATATAGGGTTAGGTATGCGAGGTGCATGAAAACACAGTGATATAGGGAAAGGTATGAGAGGTGCATGAAAACACAGTGATATAGGGGACGGTATGAGAGGTGCATGAAAACACAGTGATATAGGGGAAGGTGTGAGAGGTGTGTGAAAACACGGCGATACAGGGGAAGCTATATAGGAGGTGCGTAAAAACACAGCGATATAGGAGAAGATATGAGAGGTGAGCAAAAACACAGTGATATAGGGGAATGTATGAGAGGAGTGTGAAAACACAACCATATAGGAGAAGCTATGCGAGCTGCGCAAAACCTTGAGGAGGTGCGTGAAAACAGGGTGACATACGTGAAGGTATGAGAGCTGCGCGAAAACACAGTGATATCGGGGAAGCTATGGGAGGTGCGCGAAAATACAGCGATATGGGGAAGCTATCAGAGGGGTGTGAAAGCACAGCGATGTAGGGGATGCTATGGGAGGTGCATGAAAAGTTAGCGACATAGGCAATGTTATGAGAGGTGCGCGAAAACACATAGATATAGGGGCAGCTACGAGAGATGCGTGAAAACAGCGATATAGTGAAAGGTATGAGAGGAACACGAAAACACAGCAATATATGGGAAGCTATGGGAGGCGCACGAAAACAGAGCGATACAGGGGAAGGTATCAGAGGTGTGAGAAAACACAGCAATATAGGGGAAGCTATGAGAGGTGTGTGAAAACACGGCGATATAGGAGAAGGTATGAGAGGTGTGAGAAAACACTGCAATATAGGGGAAGTTATGGGAGGTGCGTGAAAGCACGGCGATATAAGAGAAGGTATGAGAGGTGTGCGAAAACATAATGGTGGAGGTGAAGCTATGCGAGGTGAACGAAAACGGGGATATAGTGGAAGCTATGAGAGGTGCTCGAAAACACAGAGATTTGGGGGAAGCTATGAGAGGAGCGCGAACACACGGCGATATACGTGAAGGTATGAGTGGTGCTTGAAAACACGTCGATATAGGGGAAGTGATGAGAGGTGCGCGAAAACACAGCGATATGGGGACGGTATGAGAGGTGCGTGAAAACACAGTGATATAGGGGAAGGTATGAGAGGTGCGAGGAAAAAAAACAACGATATAGGGGAAGGTATCGGAGGTGCGCAAAAACACAGCGATATGGAGGAAGCTATGGGAGGTGCGCAAAAGTACAGCGATATAGGGGAAGCTATCAGAGGGGCGCGAAAGCACAGCGATGTAGGGGATGCTATGGGAGGTGCATGAAAACACAGCGATATAGTGGAAGGTATGAGAGGTACATGAAAACACAGCAATATATGGGAAGCTATGGGAGGTGTGAGAACACACGGCGATATAGGAGAAGGTATGAGAGGTGTGAGAAAACACAGCAATTTCAGGGAAGCTATGGGATGTGCATGAATGCACAGCGATATATGGAGAAGGTATGAGAAGTGTGCGAAAACAGTGGTGGAGGTTAGTCTATGCGAGGTACGCGAAAAGACGGCGATATAGGGGAAGGTATGAGAGGTGCTTGAAAACACGACGATATAGGGGAAGCTATGAGACGTGCACGAAAACACGGCGAAAAATGGGAAGCTATGGGAGGTCCGTGAAAACAGGGCGATATAGGGGAAGTGATGAGAAATACACGAGAGCACAGCGACATAGGGGAAGCTATGACAACTGCTTGATAACACAGTGATATCGGCGAAGGGATGAGAGTTGCGTGAAAACACAGCGATATATTGGAAGCTATGGGAGGTGCACGAAAACACAGCAATATAGGGGAATCTATGGGAGGTGCGGGAAAGCACGGAGATATAGGAAAAGGTATGAGAGGTGCGCAAAAACATAACGATGTAGGGGAAGCTATGCAAGATGCGCCAGAACACGGCGATATAGGGGAAGCTATGAGAGATGCACAAAAACACAGCGGTTTGGGCGAATCTATGAGAGGTCCGCAAAAACATCGCAATATATGGGAACCTATGAGAGGTGCGCGAAAACACGGCGAGAAATGGGAAGCTATGGGAGGTCCCCGAAAACATGGCAATATAGGGGAATTTATGTGAGCTGCTTCATAACACAGTGATATAGGGGAAGGTATGGGTGGTGCATGAAAACACGGCGATATAGGGGAAGCTATGAGAGGTGTGCGAAAACAGCGATTTGGGGGAATCTATGAGAGATGCACGAAAATATTGCAATATATAGAAACCTATGAGACGTGCACGAGAACACAGCAAAAAAGGGGAAGGTATGAGAGATGCGCGAAAAGACAGTGATAAAGGGGAAGGTATGAGCAGTGCGCGAAAACACATGGATATAGGGGAAGCCACGAGAGGTGCGTGAAAAAAACATCGATATAGTGGAAGGTTTGAGAGGTGTGCGAAAATACAACGATATAGTGTAATGTATGCGAGATGCGCAGAAACACAGCGATATATGAGAAGCTATGAGAGGTGCGCGAAAACATTGCAATATATGGAAAGCTATCAGAGCTGCACAAGAACACAGCGATAGAGGGGAAGCTATGAGAGGTGCATGATAACACAGCGATATAGGGGTAGGTATGCGTGGTGCATGAAAACACAGTGATGTAGGGGAAGGTATCAGAGGTGCGTGAAAGCACAGCGATACAGGGGAATCTATGGGAGGTGTGCGAAAACACAGCGATATAGTGGATGGTGTGATAGGCAGGCGAAAACACAGTATTTTCGCGCACTTCTCATAACTTCCCCTATACAGCTGTGTTTTCACTCACCTCTCATAACTTCCCCTGTATCGCCGTGTTTTCGCGCACCTATCATGTATTCTCCTACATCATTGTGTTTTCGCGCACCTCTCATACCTTCAACTATATCGCTGTGTTTACGCGCACGTTCCATACCTTCCCACATATTGCTGTGGTTTTCCACACCTCCCATAGCTTACCCTATATTGCTGTGCTTTTGCGCACATCTCATATATTCTGCTGTTTCTCTGTATTATCGTATACCTCTCATTGTTTCCCCTGTATCGCTGTGCTTTCGGGCACCTCCCATAGCTTCCACTCTATCGCTGTGTTTTCGCTTCCCTCTGATATCTTCACATAAATCGATGTGTTATCGCGCACCTCCCATAGCTTCCCATATATCGCTGTGTTTTTACGCACCTCTCGTAGCTTCCCCTCTACCGTTGTGTTCTCACGCACCTCTCATAGCTTCCATATATTGCAATGTTTTCGCGCACGTCTGATAGCTTCCCCTATATCGCCGTGTTCTTGCGCACCTCGCACAGCTTCCCCTACATCTCTGTGTTTTCGCGCACCTCTCATACCTTCCTCTATATCAGTGTGTTTTTCTGCACCTCACGTAGTTTCCCCAATATCATTGTGTTTTTGCTCACCTGTTATAGCTTCCCCTATATCGCTGCGTTTTCACGCACCTCTCATATCTTCCACTATACCGCTGTGTTTTTGCGCACGTCCCATAATTTCCCGTACTTCGCTGTATTTCTGCGAACCTCCCTTATCGTCCCATATATCGCCGTGTTTTCGCGCACCTCTCATCCCTTCCCCTATATCGCCTGAGTCATCGTGCACCTCTCATAGCTTCCCCTATATCGGTGTGATTTCGCGCACCTCTCATAGCTTCCCATCTACCGCCGTGTTCTCGTGCACCTCTCATACCTTCCCCTATATCGCTGTGTTTTTGTTCACCTCTCATAGCTGCCACTATATCGCCATATTTTCGCGCAGCTCTCATACCTTCCCCTATAGAGATGCGTGTTTCTCTCACCTCTCGTAACTTCCCTTATCTCGCCGTGTTTTGGTGCACCTTCCATAGCATCCCCTATAACGCTATGTTTGGCGTACCTCCCATAGCTTCCCCTCTATCGCTGTGTTTCTGCTCACCTCTCATAGCTTTACATATATCGCCGAGTTCTCGCGCACCTTTCATACCTTCCCCTTTTTAGCTGAGTTTTCGCTCATCTCTCGTACCTTCTCCTATATCGTTGTGTTTTTGCGCTTCCTCTATATCGCTGTGTTTTCGCGCACCTCTCATACCTACCTCTATATCACTGTTTTCATGCACCTTGCATACCATCTCATACCTATGATCGCTTCCCCTATATTGATGTGTTTTCACACACCTCTCATTCCTTCACATATATCGCCGTGTTTTCGCGCACCTCCCATAGCTTCCCCTATATCGCTGTAATTTCAGACACCTCCCATAGCTTCCCCTATAGCGCTGTGTTTTCGCGCACCTCTCATAGCTGTCCCAAAATCTCTGTGTTTTCACGCACCTCTCGTAGCTTCCCCATATCGATGTGTTTTCGCACACCTCTCATACCTTCCCCTATATAGCCGTGTTTTCGCGCACCTCTCATAGCTTCCCCTATATCGCTGTGTTTTCACCGGCCTCTCATTCCTTCCCCTATATCGCTGTCTTTTCGCGCACCTCGCATTGCTTCCCCTACATTGTTGTGTTTTCGCGCACGTCTCATACCTTCAACTATATCGATGTGTTTTCACGCACCTCTCGTAGCTTCCCCCAAATCTTTTCTTTTTAAGTCTTTTTATTGAATTAGTACACAAAAGGTAAACCATATAGGCACTGATACACAGTTGCAATATAACTTTACAAGAGATATTAATACACAAAAAAAAGATAGTACAAGCAGTGCAGTTTAGATTTAAAATAACCAGGTAATATAGTAGTTATAGGGGAAGCAATGGCAGGTGCATGAAAACACCACGACATAGGAGAAGTTATGAGAGGTGCGCGAAAAGACAGTGATATATGGGAAGCTATGGGAGGTGTGCGAAAACATGGCGATATAGGGGAAGTAATGGGAGGTGCGCGAAAACACAGCAATACAGGGGATTGTATGGGAGGTGCGCAAAAACACAGCGATAAGTGGAAGGTACGGGGGGTGCGCGAAAACACGGCGCTATAGGGGAAGGTATAAGAGGTGTGCCAAAACATGGCGATATATGGGAAGTTAATGGAGGTGCGTGAAAAGACGCCGATATAGGGGAAGGTATGAGAGGTGCACAAAAACACAGTGATGTAGGGGAAGATATGGGTGATGCATGAAAAAACAGCGATATAGGGGAAGCTCTGAGAAGTGCGCGAAAACACATGCAATATAGGGGAAGGTATGAGAGGTGCGCGAAAACACAGCAATATAGAGGAAGGTATGAGCGGAGCGAGAAAACATGGCAATATAAGGCAAGGAATGAGAGGTTCACGAAAACACAGTGATATAGGGGAAGGTATGAGAGGTGCACCAAAAAATGACGATATAGGGGAAGGTATGGGAAGTGCATGAAAACACAGCGATATAAGGGAAGGCATGTGAGGTGTGCGAAAACACAGAGATATAGGGGAAGCCCAGGGTGGTGCCCGAGAACACCGCAATGTATGGGAAGCTATGAGAGCTGCGCAAAAACAAGGCGAGGTCAGGGAAACTATGAAAGGTGCGGAAAAACAGGGGGATATAGGGGAAGCTATAGAAGGTGCGCAAAAACATGGCGTTATAGGGGAAGGTATGAGAGGTGCGCAAAAACACAGCGATACAGGGGAAGGTATCAGAGGTGCGCGAAAACACAGAGATGCAGGGGAAGCTATGGGTGGTGCACGAAAACACAGCGATGTTGGAGAAGCTATGGGAGGTGCGCGAAAACACAGCGCTATAGGGGAAGCTCTGAGATCTGCACAAAAACACAGCGATATAGGGGAAGATATGAGAGGTGCACCAAAAAATGGCGATATAGGGGAAGGTATGGGAGGGTGCAGGAAAACACAGCGATATAGGGGAAGGCATGAGAGGTGCGCGAAAACACGGCGATATATGGGAAAGTATGAGAGATACGCGAAAACATAGCGATATCGGGGAAGCAATGGGAGGTGCGCGAAAACACAGTGATGTTGAGGAAGCTATGGGAGGTGCCTGAAAACACAGAGATATAGGGGAAGGAATGAGAGGTGCGCGAAAGCTAAGCGACACAAGGGAAGGTATGAGAGGTACGTGAAAACACAGCGATGTAGGGAAAGCTATGAGAGGTGCGCAAAAACAAAGTGGTGTCGGAGAAGCTATGGGAGGTGCGCAAAAACACAGCGATATCGGGGAAGCTATGGGTGGTGTGCAAATACACAGCAATGTAGGGGAAGCTCTGGGAGGTGCACAAAACACAGCGATATAGGGGAAGTATCAGGGGTGCGCCAAAACAAGGTGATAACGGGGAAGATATGAGAGGTGCCCAAAATCATGGAGATATAGGGGAAGGTATGAGCGAAGCGAAAACACAGCGATATAGGGGAAGGTATCAGAGGTGCACAAAAACACGGCGATACAGGGGAAGCAATGGGAGGTGCACGAAAACACAGCGATGTAGGGGAAGCTATGAGAGGTGCGCAAAAACACAGCAGTGTCGGAGAAACTATGGGAGGTGCGCGAAAACACAGCGATATGTGGGAAGCTATGGAAGGTGTGCAAATACACAGCGATGTAGGGGAAGCTCTGGGAGGTGCGCGAAAACATAGCGATAGACGGGTAAGCATCATGGGTGCGCGAAAACAAGACGATATCGGGGGAGGTATGAGAGGAGCGAAAACACAGCGATATAAGGGAAGGTATCAGAAGTGCACGAAAACAGGGCGATATAGGGGAAGCTATGGTAGGTGCGCAAAAACACAGCAATATCGGGGAAGCAGAGGGAGGTGCACAAAAACACAGCGATAATGTTGAAGCTATGGAAGGTGTGCAAATACACAGCGATGTAGGGGAAGCTCTGGGAGGTGCGCGAAAACATAGCGATAGACGGGTAAGCATCAGGGGTGCGCGAAAACAAGACGATATCGGGGGAGGTATGAGAGGAGCGAAAACACAGCGATATAAGGGAAGGTATCAGAAGTGCACGAAAACAGGGCGATATAGGGGAAGCTATGGTAGGTGAGCAAAAACACAGCAATATCGGGGAAGCAGTGGGAGGTGCGCAAAAACACAGCGATAATGTTGAAGCTATGGGAGTGTGCGCGAAAACACAGCGATATATGGGAAGCTATAGAGGTGCGTATTAACACAGCGATATAGGGGAATGTATGAGAGATGCGCAAGAACACACCGGTATAGGGGAAGATATGAGAGGTGCGCGAAAACACAGCGATGCAGGGGAAGTTATGGGAGGCGCGTGAAAACACAGCGATATAGGGGAGGGTATGGGAGGTGCGCGAGAGCACAGCAATATAGGGGAAGCTATGACAGCTGCACGAAAACAAGGCAAGGTCAGGGAAAATATGAAATGTGTGGAAAAACATGGGGATATAGGGGAAACTATGAGCGGAGCGAGAAAACATGGCGCTATAGGGGAAGCCTTGGGGGGTGAGCAAAAACACAGGGATGTAGGGGAAGGTATGAGAGGTGAGCGAAAACAGAACGATATAGGGGAAGCTATGAGAGGTGAGCGATAACTCAGCGATATAGGGGAAGCGTTGGGAGGTGCACGAAGTCACAGGGATATCGGGGAAGCAATGAGAGGTGCGCGAAAACATTGCAATATATGGAAAGCTATGAGAGGTGCACGAAAACACAGCGATAGAAGGGAAGCTATGAGAGGAGCGCGAAAACACAGAGATATAGGGGAAGCTATGAGAAGTGTGCAAAAACAGCGATTTGGGCGAATCTATGAGAGGTTTGCGAAAATATTGCAATATATGGGAAGCTATTAGTGGTGCGCGAAAACACGGCGAAAAATGGGAAGCTATGAGAGGTCCCTGAAAACATGGCGATAAACAGGAAGTTATGTTAGCTGTTTGATAACACAGCGATATAGGGGAAATAATGAGATCTGGGTGAAAACACGGTGATATAGGGGAAGCTATGAGTGGTGAGCAAAAACACAGCGCTATAGGGGAAGCCTTGGGAGGTGAGCAAAAACACAGGGATGTAGGGGAAGCTATGAGAGGTGCGCGACAGCACAGCGATTTGGGGGAAGCTATGAGAGTTGCGCGAAAATATTGCAATATATAGAAACCTATGAGAGGTGCGCGATAACACAGCGACATAGCGGAAGATATGAGAGGTGCGCAAAAACACAGCGATATAGGGAAAGCTATGAGAAGTGTGCAAAAACACAGCGATCTGGGCGAATCTATGAGAGGTTTGCGAAAATATCGTCATATATGGGAAGATATTAGTGGTGCGTATAAACACAGCAAAAAATGGGAAGCTATGAGAGATTCCTGAAAACTTGGCAATATAGAGGAAGTTATGTGAGCTGCTTGATAACACAGCGATATAGGGGAAGTAATGAGATTTGCGCGAAAACACGGTGATATAGGGGAAGCTATGATTGGTGAGCGAAAACATAGCGCTATATTGGAAGCCTTGGGAGGTGAGCAAAAACACAGGGATGTAGGGGAAGCTATGAGAGGTGCGCGAAAACAGATCGACATAGGGGAAGCTATGAGAGGTGAGCGATAACACAACGCTACAGGGGAAGCCTTGGGAGGTGCGCGAAATCACAGGGATATCGGGGAAGCTATGAGAGGTGCGCGAAAACACCGCAATTTGGGCAAATCTATGAGAGGTTTGCAAAAATATCGCAATATATGGGAAGCTATTAGTGGTGCGCGAAAACACGGCGAAAAATGTGAAGCTATGAGAGGACCCTGAAAACATGGTGATATAGAGGAAGTTCTGTGAGCTGCTTGATAACACAGCGATATAGGGGAAGTAATGAGATCTGCGCGAAAACACGGTGATATAGGGGAAATTATGAGTGGTGAGTGAAAACACAGCGCTATAGGGGAAGCCTTGGGGGGTGAACAAAAACACAGGGATGTAGGGGAAGGTATGAGAGGTGCGCGAAAACAGAACGATATAGGGGAAGCTATGAGAGGTGAGCGATAACTCAGCGATATAGGAGAAGCCTTGGGAGGTGCGCAAAATCACATGGATATCGGGGAAACTATGAGAGGTGCGTGAAAACATTGCAATATATGGAAAGCTATGAGAGGTGTACGAAAACACAGCGATAGAAAGGAATCTATGAGAGGTGCGCGAAAACAGAGATATAGGGGAAGCTATGAGAAGTGTGCAAAAACATCGCGATTTGAGCGAATCTATGAGAGGTTTGTGAAAATATCGCAATATATGGGAAGCTATTAGTGGTGCGCGAAAACACAGCAAAGAATGGGAAGCTATGAGAGATCCCTGAAATCATGGCGATATAGAGGAAGTTATGTGAGCTGCTTGATAAACAGCGATATAGGGGAAACCTTGGGAGGTGCGCGAAATCTCAGGGATATCGGGGAAGGTATGAGAGGTGCATGAAAACATTGCAATATATGGAAAGCTATGAGAGGTGCACGAAAACACAGCGATAGAAGGGAAGCTATGAGAAGTGTGCAAAAACACAGCGATTTGGGCGAATCTATGAGAGGTTTGCGAAAATATCGCAATATATGGGAAGCTATTAGTGGTGTGCGAAAACACGGCGAAAAATGGGAAGCTATGAGAGGTCCCTGAAAACATGGCGATATAGATGAAGTTATATGAGCTGCTTGAATACACAGCGATATAGGGGAAGGAATGAGACCTGCGCGAAAACACGGTGATATACGGGAAGCTATGAGTGGTGAGTGAAAACACAGCGCTATAGGGGAAGCCTTGGGAGGTGTGTAAAAACACAGGGATGTAGGGGGAGCTATGAGAGGTGAGCGAACACACGGCGATATACGTGAAGGTATGAGTGGTGCTTTAAAATACGTCGATATAGGGCAAGCGATGGGTGTGCGCAAAAATGCAGCGACATAGGGGATGGCATGAGACGTGCGTGAAAACACAGTGATATAGGGGAAGGTATGAGAGGTGTGCAAAAACACAACGATATAAGGGAAGATATCAGAGGTGCGCAGAAACACAGCGATATAGAGGAAGCTATGGGAGGTGCACGAAAACACAGCGATATAGGGGATGCTATGAGAGGTGAGCGAAAACTCAGCGATATAGGTGAAGCATTGGGAGGTGCACGAAAACACAGCGATATAAGGGATTGTATGGGAGGTGCGTGAAAATACTGCGATAAAGGTGAAGGTATGAGATGTGTGAGAAAGCACAGCAATTTCAGGGAAGCTATGGGAGGTGCGCGAAAACACAGCGATAGAAGGGAATCTATGAGAGGTGCGTGAAAACAGAACGATATAGGGGAAGCTATGAGAGGTGAGCGATAACTCAGCGATATAGGGGAAGCTTTGAGAGGTGTGCGAAATCACATGGATATCGGGGAAGTTATGAGAGGTGCGCGAAGACATTGCAATATATGGAAAGCTATGAGAGGTGCACGATAACACAGCAATAGAAGGGAATCTATGAGAGGTGCGCGAAAACAGAGATATAGGGGAAGCTATGAGAAGTGTGCAAAAACACCGCGATTTGGGCGAACCTATGAGAGGTTTGTGAAAATATCGCAATATATGGGAAGCTATTAGTGGTGCGCGAAAACACAGCAAAAAATGGGAAGCTATGAGAGGTCCCTGAAAACATGGCGATAAACAGGAAGTTATGTGAGCTGCTTGATAACACAGCGATATAGGGGAAGTAATAAGTTCTGCGCGAAAACACGGTGATATAGGGGAAGATATGATTGGTGAGCGAACACACGGCGATATACGTGAAGGTATGAGTGGTGCTTGAAAATAAGTCGATATAGGGCAAGCGATGGGTGTGTGCGAAAATGCAGCGATATAGGGGACGGCAGGAGAGGTGCGTGAAAACACAGTGATATAAGGGAAGGTATGAGAGGTGAGCGATAACACAGCGATATAGGGGAAACCTTCGGAGGTGCGCGAAATCACAATGATATATGGGAAGCTATGAGAGGTGCGCGAAAGCATTGCAATATATGGAAAGCCAGGAGAGGTGCATGAAAACACAGCGATAGAAGGGAAGCTATGAGAGGTGCGCGAAAACACAAAGATATAGGGGAAGCTATGAGAAATGTGCAAAAACACCGCGATTTTGGCGAACCTATGAGAGGTTTGCGAAAATATCGCAATATATGGAAAGCTATTAGTGGTGCGCGAAAACACAGCAAATAATGGGAAGCTATGAGAAGTCCGTGAAATCATGGCGATATAGAGGAAGTTATGTGATCTGCTTGATAACACAGCGATATAGGGGTAGTAATGAGATCTGCGCGAAAACACGGTGATATAGGGGAAACTATGAGTGGTGAGTGAAAACACAGAGCTATAGGGGAAGCCTTGGGGGGTGAGCAAAAACACAGGGATGTAGGGGAAGGTATGAGAGGTGCGTGAAAACAGAACGATATAGGGGAAGCTATGAGAGGTGAGCAATAACTCAGCGATATAAGGGAAGCTTTGAGAGGTGTGCGAAATCACATGGATATCGGGGAAGCTATGAGAGGTGCGCGAAGACATTGCAATATATGGAAAGCTATGAGAGGTGCACGAAAACACAGCAATAGAAGGGAATCTATGAGAGGTGCGCGAAAACAGAGATATAGGGGAAGCTATGAGAAGTGTGCAAAAACACCGCGATTTGGGCGAATCTATGAGAGGTTTGTGAAAATATCGCAATATATGGGAAGCTATTAGTGGTGCGCGAAAACACAGCAAAAAATGGGAAGCTATGAGAGATCCCTGAAAACATGGCGATATAGAGGAAGTTATGTGAGCTGCTTGATAACACAGTGATGTAGGGAAAGTAATGAGATCTGCGCGAAAACACGGTGATATAGGGGAGGCTATGATTGGTGAGCGAAAACACAGCGCTATATTGGAAGCCTTGGAAGGTGAGCAAAAACACAGGGATGTAGGGGAAGGTATGAGAGGTGTGCGAAAACAGAACGACATAGGGGCAGCTATGAGAGGTGAGGTAATAACTCAGCGATATAGGGGAAGCCTTGGGAGGTGCGCGAAATCTCAGGGATATTGGGGAAGCTATGAGAGGTGCGTGAAAACATTGCAATATATGGAAAGCTATGAGAGGTGCACGAAAACACAGCGATCGAAGGGAAGCTATGAGAAGTGTGCAAAAACACAGCGATTTGGGCGAATCTATGAGAGGTTTGCGAAAATATCGCAATATATGGGAAGCTATTAGTGGTGCGCGAAAACACGGCGAAAAATGTAAAGCTATGAGAGGTCCCTGAAAACATGGTGATATAGAGGAAGTTCTGTGAGCTGCTTGATAACACAGCGCTATAGGGGAAGTAATGTATCTGGGCGAAAACACGGTGATATAGGGGAAGCTATGAGTGGTGAGCAAAAACACAGCGCTATAGGGGAAACCTTGGGAGGTGAGCAAAAACACAGGGATGTAGGGGAAGCTATGAGAGGTGCACGAAAACACAGCGATTTGGGGGAAGCTATGGGAGCTGTGCGAAAATATTGCAATATATAGAAACCTGTGAGAGGTGCACGAAAACACAGCGATAGAAGGGAAGCTATGAGAGGTGCGCGATAACACAGCGACATAGCGGAAGATATGAGAGGTGCGCGAAAAAACAGTGTTATAGGGTAAGCTATGAGAAGTGTGCAAAAACACAGCGATGTCGACGAATCTATGAGAGGATTGCGAAAATATCGCAATATGTGGGAAGCTATTAGTGGTGCACGAAAACAAGGCGAAAAATGGGAAGCTATGAGAGGTCCCTGAAAACATGGCGATATAGAGGAAGTTATATGAGCTGCTTGATAACACAGCGATATAGGGGAAGTAATGAGATCTGCGAGAAAACACGGTGATATAGGGGAAGCTATGAGTGCTGGGCGAAAACACAGCGCTATAGGGGAAGCCTTGGGAGGTGTGCAAAAACACAGGGATGTAGGGGAAGCTATGAGAGGTGCGTGAAAACATGGTGATATAGAGGAAGTTCTGTGAGCTGCTTGATAACACAGCGATATAGGGGAAGTAATGAGATCTGCGCGAAAACACGGTGATATAGGGGAAACTATGAGTGGTGAGTGAAAACACAGCGCTATAGGGGAAGCCTTTGGGGGGTGAGCAAAAACACAGGGATGTAGGGGAAGATATGAGAGGTGCGTGAAAACAGAACGATATAGGGGAAGCTATGAGAGGTGAGCGATAACTCAGCGATATAAGGGAAGCTTTGAGAGGTGTGCGAAATTACATGGATATCGGGGAAGCTATGAGAGGTGCGCGAAGACATTGCAATATATGGAAAGCCGTGAGAGGTGCACGAAAACACAGCGATAGAAGGGAATCTATGAGAGGTGCACGAAAACAGAGATATAGGGGAAGCTATGAGAAGTGTGCAAAAACACCGCGATTTGGGCGAATCTATGAGAGGTTTGTGAAAATGTCGCAATATATGGGAAGCTATTATGGTGCGCGAAAACACAGCAAAAAATGGGAAGCTATGAGAGATCCCTGAAAACATGGCGTTATAGAGGAAGTTATGTGAGCTGCTTGATAACACAGCGATGTAAGGGAAGTAATGAGATCTGCGCGAAAACACGGTGATATAGGGGAAACTATGTGTGGTGAGCAAAAACACAGCGCTATATTGGAAGCCTTGGAAGGTGAGCAAAAACACAGGGATGTAGGGGAAGGTATGAGAAGTGCACGAAAACAGAACGACATAGGGGCAGCTAAGAGAGGTGAGCGATAACTCAGCGATATAGGGGAAGCCTTGGGAGGTGCGCGAAATCTCAGGGATATCGGGGAAGCTATGAGAGGTGCGTGAAAACATTGCAATATATGGAAAGCTATGAGAAGTGCACGAAAACACAGCGATAGAAGGGAAGCTATGAGAAGTGTGCAAAAACACAGCGATTTGGGCGAATCTATGAGAGGTTTGCGAAAATATCGCAATATATGGGAAGCTATTAGTGGTGCGCGAAAACACGGCAAAAAATAGGAAGCTATGAGAGGTCCCTGAAAAATCGCAATATAGAGGAAGTTATGTGAGCTGCTTGATAACACAGCGATATAGGGGAAGTAATGAGATCTGCGCGAAAACACGGTGATATAGGGGAAGATATGATTGGTGAGCGAAAACACAGCGCTATGTTGGAAGCCTTGGGAGGTGAGCAAAAACACAGGGATGTAGGGGAAGCTATGAGAGGTGCGCAAAAACAGAACGACATAGGGGAAGCTATGAGAGGTGAGCGATAACACAGCGATATAAGGGAAACCTTGGGAGGTGCGCGAAATCACAGGGATATCGGCGAAGCTATGAGAAGTGTGCAAAAACATAGCGACTTGGGCGAATCTATGAGAGGTTTGCGAAAATATCGCAATATATGGGAAGCTATTGGTCGTGCGTGAAAACATGGCGAAAAATGGAAAGTTATGAGAGGTCCCTGAAAACATGGCGATATAGAGGAAGTTATGTGAGCTGCTTGATAACACAGCGATAAATGGGAAGCAATGAGGCTGCGCGAAAACACGGTGATATAGGGGAAACTATGAGTGGTGAGTGAAAACACAGTGATATAGGGGAAGCCTTGGGGGGTAAGCAAAAACACAGGGATGTAGGAGAAGGTATGAGAGGTGCACGAAAACAGAACGATATAGGGGAAGCTATGAGACGTGAGCGATAACTCAGCGATATAGTGGAAGCCTTGGGAGGTGCACAAAATCACAGTGATATTGGGGAAGCTATGAGAGGTGCACGAAAACATTGCAATATATAGAAACCTATGAGAGGTGCACGAGAACACAGCAATAGAGGGGAAGCTATGAGAGGTACGCGATAACCCAGCAAAAAAGGAGAAGGAATGAGAGGTGTGCGAAAATACGGCGATATATGGGAAACTACAGGAGGTGCGTGAAAACAGTGTGATACAGGGGAAGCTACGAGAGGTGTGTGAAAAAACATGGATACAGTGGAAGGATTGAGAGGTGTGTGAAACACAGTGATATAGGGGAAGGTATGGGAGGTGCGCGAAAACATTGCAATATATGGAAAGCCATGAGAGGTGCACAAAAACACAGCGATCGAAGGGAAGCTATGAGAGGTGCATGATAACACAGCGATATAGCGGAAGGTATGAGAGGTGCGTGAAAACACAGTGATATAGGGGAAGTTATGGGAGGTGCGCGAACACACGGCGATATACGTGAAGGTATGAGTGGTGCTTGAAAACACGTCGATATAGGGAAAGCGATGGGTGTGCGCGAAAATGCAGCGATATAGGGGACGGCATGAGAGGTGCGTGAAAACACAGTGATATAGGATAAGGTATGAGAGGTGCGCAAAAACATAACGATATAGGGGAAGGTATCAGAGGTGCGCAGAAACACAGCGATATAGAGGAAGCTATGGGAGGTGCACAAAAACACAGCGATATAGGGGATGCTATGAGAGGTGAGCGAAAACTCAGCGATATAGGGGAAGCTTTGGGAGGTGCGCGAAATCACATGGATATCGGGGAAGCTATGAGAGGTGCACGAAAACACAGCTATAGAAGGGAATCTATGAGAGGTGCGCGAAAACAGAGATATTGGGGAAGCTATGAGAAGTGTGCAAAAACACTGCGATTTGGGCGAATCTATGAGAGGTCTGTGAAAGTATCGCAATATATGGGAAGCTATTAGCGGTGTGCGAAAACACAGCAAAAAATGGGAAGCTATGAGAGATCCCTGAAAACATGGCGGTATAGAGGAAGTTATGTGAGCTGCTTGATAACACAGCGATATAGGGAAAGTAATGAGATCTGCGCAAAAACACGGTGATATAGGGGAAACTATGAGTGGTGAGTGAAAACACAGCGCTATAGAGGAAGCCTTGGAAGGTGAGCAAAAACACAGGGATGTCGGGGAAGGTATGAGCGGTGCGCGAAAACAGAACGACATAGGGGCAGCTATGAGAGGTGAGCGATAACTCAGCGATATAGGGGAAGCCTTGGGAGGTGCACGAAATCTCAGGGATATCGGGGAAGCTATGAGAGGTGCGTGAAAACATTGCAATATATGGAAAGCTATGAGAGGTGCGCGAAAACACAGCGATAGAAGGGAAGCTATGAGAAGTGTGCAAAAACACAGCGATTTGCGCGAATCTATGAGAGGCTTGCGAAAATATCGCAATATATGGGAAGCTATTAGTGGTGCGCGAAAACACGGCGAAAAATGTGAAGCTATGAGAGGTCCCTGAAAACATGGTGATATAGCGGAAGTTCTGTGAGCTGCTTGATAACACAGCGATATAGGGGAAGTAATGAGATCTGCGCGAAAACACGGTGATATAGGGGAAACTATGTGTGGTGAGTGAAAACACAGCGCTATAGGGGAAGCCTTTGGGGGGTGAGCAAAAACACAGGGATGTAGGGGAAGGTATGAGAGGTGCGTGAAAACAGAACGATATTGGGGAAGCTATGAGAGGTGAGCGATAACTCAGCGATATAGGGGAAGCTTTGAGAGGAGTGCGAAATCACATGGATATCGGGGAAGTTATGAGAGGTGCGCGAAGACATTGCAATATATGGAAAGCTATGAGAGGTGCACGAAAACACAGCGATAGAAGGGAATCTATGAGAGGTGCGCGAAAACAGAGATATAGGGGAAGCTATGAGAAGTGTGCAAAAACACCGCGATTTGGGCGAATCTATGAGAGGTTTGTGAAAGTATCGCAATATATGGGAAGCTATTAGTGGTGTGCGAAAACACAGCAAAAAATGGGAAGCTATGAGAGATCCCTGAAAACATGGCGATATAGAGGAAGTTATGTGAGCTGCTTGATAAACAGCGATATAGGGGAAGTAATGAGATCGCGCAAAAACACGGTGATATAGGGGAGGCTATGATTGGTGAGCGAAAACACAGCGCTATATTAGAAGCCTTGGAAGGTGAGCAAAAACACAGGGATGTAGGGGAAGGTACGTGAGGTGCGCGAAAACAGAACGACATAGGGGCAGCTATGAGAGGTGAGCGATAACTCAGCGATATAGGGGAAGCCTTGGGAGGTGCGCGAAATCTCAGGGATATCGGGGAAGCTATGAGAGGTGCGTGAAAACATTGCAATATATGGAAAGCTATGAGAGGTGCACGAAAACACAGCGATAGAAGGGAAGCTATGAGAAGTGTGCAAAAACACAGCGATTTGGGCGAATCGATGAGAGGTTTGCGAAAATATCGCAATATATGGGAAGCTATTAGTGGTGCGCAAAAACACGGCGAAAAATGAGAAGCTATGAGTGGTCCCTGAAAACATAGCGATATAGAGGAAGTTATGTGAGCTGCTTGATAACACAGTGATATAGGGGAAGTAATGAGATCTGCGCGAATACACGGTGATATAGGGGAAGCTATGAGTGTTGAGCGAAAACACAGCGCTATAGGGGAAGCCTTGGGAGGTGAGCAAAAACACAGGGATTTAGGGGAAGGTATGAGAGGTGCGCGAAAACAGAACGACATAGGGGAGCTATGAGAGGTGAGCGATAACACAGCGATATAGGGGAAGCCTTGGGAGGGGCGCGAAATCACATTGCTATCGGGGAAGCTATGAGAGGTGCGCGAAGCATTGCAATATACGGAAAGCTATGAGAGGTGTGCAAAAACAGAACGACATAGGGGAAGCTATGAGAGGTGAGCGATAACACAGCGATATAGGGGAAACCTTCGGAGGTGCGCGAAATCACAATGATATATGGGAAGCTATGAGAGGTGCGCGAAAGCATTGCAATATATGGAAAGCCAGGAGAGGTGCACGAAAACACAGCGATAGAAGGGAATCTATGAGAGGTGCGCGAAAACAGAGATATAGGGGAAGCTATGAGAAGTGTGCAAAAACACCGCGATTTGGGCGAATCTATGAGAGGTTTGTGAAAGTATCACAATATATGGGAAGCTATTAGTGGTGTGCGAAAACACAGCAAAAAATGGGAAGCTATGAGAAGTCCGTGAAATCATGGCGATATAGAGGAAGTTATGTGATCTGCTTGATAACACAGCGATATAGGGGTAGTAATGAGATCTGCGCGAAAACACGGTGATATAGGGGAAGCTATGATTGGTGAGCGAAAACACAGCGCTATATTGGAAGCCTTGGGAGGTGAGCAAAAACACAGGGATGTAGGGTAAGGTATGAGAGGTGCGCGAAAACAGAATGACATAGGGGAAGCTATGAGAGGTGAGCGATAACACAGCGGTATAGGGGAAGCCTTGGGAGGTGCCGGAAATCACAGGGATATCGCGGAAGCTATGAAAGGTGCGCAAAAAATTGCAATATATGGAAATCTGTGAGAGGTGCGCGAAAACACATTGATATAGGGGAAGTTATGGGAGGTGCGCGAACACACGGCGATATACGTGAAGGTATGAGTGGTGCTTGAAAACATGTCGATATAGTGCAAGCGATGGGTGTGCGCGAAAATGCAGCGATATAGGGGACGGCATGAGAGGTGCGTGAAAACACAGTGATATAGGGGAAGGTATGAGAGGTGCGCAAAAACACGCCGATATATGGGAAGCTATGGGAGGTGCGTGAAAGCAGAGCGATATAAAGGAAGTGATGAGAGGTGCACGAAAGCACAGCAACATAGGGGAAGCTATGGGAGATGCGTGCAAAACTGAGCAATATAAGGGAAGTTATGAGAGCTGCTTTATGACACAGCGATATAGGAGAAGATATGACATCTGCGCGAAAACACGGTGATATTGGGGAAGGTATGAGAGGTGCGTGAAAAGACGGCGATATAGGGGAAGGTATCAGAGGTGCGCTGAAACACAGCAATATAGGGGAAGGCATGAGAGGTCTGCGATAACACGGCGATATAGGGGAAGGTATGAGAGGTGCGCAGAAACACGGCAATGTAAGGGAAGCAATGCGAGGTGCGTGAAAACACAGCGAAATAGGGGAAGGTATGAGAGGTGCACGAAAACACATCGATATGGGGAAGCTAAGAGAAGTGCGCGAAAACACAGAGATATAGTGGAATGTAGGAGAGGTGAGCGAAAACACAGAGATTTTGTGAAAGCTATGAGAGGTGCGCGAAAACAGTGCTATAAGGGAATGTATGAGAGGTGTGCGAAAACATGGCGATATAGAGGAACCTATGGGAGGTGCGCGGAAACACAGCAATATACAGGAAGTTATGAGACGCGTGGTAGAGCGTTAGCTATGAGGGGTGCACGATAACACAATGATATAGGGGAAAGTATGAGAGGTGCGCAAAAACATGGCAATATATGGGAAGATATGGGAGGTGTGTGAAAGCAGGGCGATATAGAGGAAGTGATGAGAGGTGCACGAAAGCACAGCAACATAGGGGAAGCTATAGGAGATGCGTGAAAACTGAGCAATATAGGGGAAGTTATGAGAGCTGCTTGATGACACAGCAATATAGGAGAAGATGTGACGTGTGCGCGAAAACACGGTGATATTGGGGAAAGTATGAGAGGTGCGTGAAAAAACAGCGATATAGGGGAAGGTATCAGAGATGCGCTGAAACAGAGCAATATAGGGGAAGGCATGAGAGGTCTGCGAAAACACGGCGATATAGGAGAAAGTATGAGAGCTGCGCGAAAACACAGCAATGTAGGGGAATGTATGAGAGGTACGCGAAAACACGGAGAATTAGCGGAAGGTATGAGACGTGAGACAGTACACAGCTCTATAGGGGAAGGTATGTGAGCTGCGTGAAAACATGGCAATATAGTGGTAGCTATGAGAGGAGAGCAAAAACACAGCGATATAGGGGAAGGCATGAGAAGTGCACGAAAGTTGAGCGATATAGGGGAAGCTATGAGAGGTGTGCGATAACACCACGATGTAGGGGAAGATATGAGAGGTGCGCAGAAACACGGCGACGTAGGGAAGCAATGCGAGGTGCGTGAAAACACAGCGAAATAGGGGAAGGTATGAGAGGTGCACGAAAACACATCGATATGGGGAAGCTAAGAGAAGTGCGCGAAAACACAGCGATATAATGGAATGTAGGAGAGGTGCGCGAAAACACAATGATATTGGAAAGCAATGGGAGGTGCGGGAAAACACGGCGATATAGGTGAAAGTATGAGAGCTGCGCGAAAACACAGCAATGTAGGGGAATGTATGAGAGGTACGCGAAAACACGGAGAATTAGCGGAAGGTATGAGACGTGAGACAGTACGCAGCTCTATAGGGGAAGGTATGTGAGCTGCGTGAAAACATGGCAATATAGTGGTAGCTATGAGAGGAGAGCAAAAACACAGCGATATAGGGGAAGGCATGAGAAGTGCACGAAAGTTGAGCGATATAGGGGAAGCTATGAGAGGTGTGCGATAACACCACGATGTAGGGGAAGATATGAGAGGTGCGCAGAAACACGGCGACGTAGGGAAGCAATGCGAGGTGCGTGAAAACACAGCGAAATAGGGGAAGGTATGAGAGGTGCACGAAAACACATCGATATGGGGAAGCTAAGAGAAGTGCGCGAAAACACAGCGATATAGTGGAAGATAGGAGAGGTGCGCGAAAACATCGCGATATAGGGGAAGCTATAAGAGGTAAGCGAAAACACAGCGATATTGTAGAAGGTATCAGAGGTGCGCGAAAACACAATGATATTGGAAAGTAATGGGAGTTGCGGGAAAACACAGTGATATAGGCGAAGGTATGAGAGGTGCACGAAAACACAGCGAGATTGAGGAAGATATAGGAGGTGCACAAAAAGACGGCGACATAGGAGTTGGTATGACAGATGAGCGAAAACTCAGCTAAAAAGGGGAATGTATGAGAGGTGCGTGAGAACACGGCGATATAGGCAAAGCTATGAGAGATGAGCAAAAACACAGCGATATAGGTGAAGTTAAGGGAGGTGTGCGAAAACACAGTGATACAGGGAAAGGAATGAGAGGTACGCAAAAACACAGCGATAACTGGGAAGCTATGGGAGGTGCGTGAAAACACGGCGATATAGGAGAAGATATGAGAGGTGCGCGAAAACACAGAGATGTAGGGGAAGCGATGTGAGGTGCGCGAAAACACAGCATTATAGGGGAAGCTATGAGAGGTGCGCGAAAATACAGCAATTTGGGGGAAGCTATGAGAGGTGCACGAACACGTCGCAATATATGGGAAGCTATGAGAGGTGCACGAGAACACAGCGGCAGAGGGGAAGCTATGAGAAGTGCGTGATAACAAAGCGATATAGGGGAAAGTATGAGAGGTGCGCAAACCACGGCAATTTAGGGAAATGTATGAGAGCTGCGCGAAACCACGGCGATATTGGGGATGGTATCAGAGGTGCACGAAACCACAACGATATTGGGAAGCCATGAGAGGTGCGGGAAAACACAGCGATATAGGGGAAGCTATGGGAGGTGTGTGAAAACACAGCAATATAGGGGAAGGTATGAGAGTGGTGCGAAAACTCGGCTATATAGTGGCAGCTATGAGAGGTGAGCAAAAACACAGCGATATAGGGGATGGTATGAGAAGTGCGCGAAAACACAGCAATATATGGGAGTCTATGCAAACTGCAGGAAAACAGAGCGATACAGGGGAAGGCATGAGAGGTGCGAGAAAATACAGCGATATTGGGGAACCTATGTGAGGTGCGTGAAAACACGGCGATATAGGAAGAGATATGAGAGGAGTGCAAAAACACAGAGATTTTGGGAAAGCTATGAGAGGTGCGCAAAAACACAGTGCTATAGGGGAATGTTTGAGAGGTTCGCAAAAACATGGCGAGGTAGGGGAACCTATGGGAGGTGTGCGGAAACACAGCAATATACGGGAAGTTACAGGACGCACGTGAAAACACAGCGATATAGTGGAAGATATGAGTGGTGCGTGAAAAAATCGCGATATAGGGGAAGGTATAAGAGGTAAGCGAAAACACAGCGATATTTGGGAAGGTAGCAGAGGTGCGCGAAAACACAATGATATTGGAAAGCAATGGGAGGTGTGGGAAAACACAGCGATATAGGGGAAGCTATGGGAGGTGTGCGAAAACACAGCGATATTTGGGAAGCTATGGGAGTTGCGTGAAAACGTAGCGATATATGGGAAGGTATGAGAGGTGCGAGAAAACAGCGATTTAGGGGAACCTATGGGAGGTGCGTGAAAACATCTCAATATATGGGAAGCTATGAGAGGTGCACGAGAACACAGCGGTAGAGGGTTAGCTATGAGAGGTGCACGATAACACAGTGATATAGGGGAAGGTATGAGAGGTGCGCAAAAGCACGCCGATATATGGGAAGCTTTGGGAGGTGCGTGAAAGCAGAGCAATATAGAGGAAGTGATGAGAGGTGCACGAAAGCACAGCAACATAGGGGAAGCTATGGGAGATGCGTGAAAACTGAGCAATATAAGGGAAGTTATCAGAGCTGCTTGATGACACAGCGATATAGGAGAAGATATGACATCTACGCGAAAACACGGTGATATTGGGGAAGGTATGAGAGGTGCGTGAAAAAACAGCGACATAGGGGAAGGTATCAGAGGTGCGCTGCAACACAGCAATATAGGGGAAGGCATGAGAGGTCTGCGATAACACGGCGATATAGGGGAAGGTATGAGAGGTGCGCAGAAACACGGCGACATAGGGAAGCAATGCTTGGTGCGTGAAAACACAGCGAAATAGGGGAAGGTATGAGAGGTGCACGAAAACACATCGATATGGGGAAGCTAAGAGAAGTGCGCAAAAACACAGCGATATAATGGAATGTAGGAGAGGTGCGCGAAAACACAATGATATTGGAAAGCAATGGGAGGTGCGGGAAAACACAGCGATATAGGGGAAGCTATGGGAGTTGCGCGGAAATGTAGCGATATAGAGGAAGGTATGAGTGTTGTGAGAAAACAGTGATATAGGAGAACCTATGGGAGGTGCGTGAAAGCATCTCAATATATGGGAAGCTATGAGAGGTGTACGAGAGCACAGCGGTAGAGGGTTAGCTATGAGAGGTGCACGATAACACAGTGATATAGGGGAAGGTACGAGAGGTGCGCAAAAACACGCCGATATATGGGAAGCTATGGGAGGTGTGTGAAAGCAGGGCGATATAGGGGAAGCTATGGGATATGCGTGAAAACTGAGCAATATAAGGGAAGTTAAGAGAGCTGCTTGATGACACAGCAATATAGGAGAAGATATGACATGTGCGCGAAAACACTGCGATATAGGGGAAGGTATGAAAGGTGCGCGAAAACACAGCGATGTAGGGGAATGTATGAGAGGTACGTGAAAACACGGCGAATTAGCGGAAGGTATGAGAGGTGAGAAAGAACGCAGCTCTATAGGGGGTTGTATGTGAGCTGCGCGAAAACATGGCAATATAGTGACAGCTATGAGAAGTGAGGAAAAACACAGCGATATAGGGGAAGGTATGAGAAGTGCGTGAAAATAGAGCAAGATAGGGGAAGATATGAGAGGTGTGCAATAACACCGCAATGTAGGGGAAGATATGAGAGGTGCGCAGAAACACGGCGATGTAGAGGAAGCAATGTAAGGTGCGTGAAAACACAGCGAAATAGAGGAAGGTATGAGAGGTGCATGAAAACACATCGATATGGGGAAGCTAAGAGAAGTGCGCGAAAACACAGCGATATAGTGGAGTGTAGGAGAGGTGCGCGAAAACACAAAGGTTTTGGGAAAACTCTGAGAGGTGCGCGAAAACACAGAGATTTTGGGAAAACTCTGAGAGGTGCGCGAAAACAGCACTATAGGGGAATGTAGGAGAGGTGCGCGAAAACAGAGATTTTGGGAAAGCTATGAGAGGTGCGCGAAAACAGCGCTATAGGGGAATGTATGAGAGGTGCGCGAAAACATGGCGATATAGGGGAACCTATGGGAGATGCGCGGAAACACAGCAATATACAGGAATTTATGGGACGCGCGCAAAAACCCAGCGATATAGTGGAAGATATGAGTGGTGCGCGAAAACATCGCGATATAGGGGAAGCTATAAGAGGTAAGCGAAAACACAGCGATATTGGGGAAGGTATCAGAGGTGCGGGAAAACACAATGATATAGGGGAAGCTATGGGAGGTGTGCGAAAACACAGCGATATATGGGAAGCTATGGGAGTTGAGTGAAAACATGGCGATATAAGGGAAGGTATGAGAGGTGCAAGAAAACATAGTGATATAGGGGAACCTATGGGAGGTGCGTGAAAACATCTCAATATATGGGAAGCTATGAGAAGTGCACAATAACAGAGTGATATAGGGGAAGGTATGAGAGGTGCGCAAAAACACGCCGATATATGGGAAGCTATGGGAGGTGCGTGAAAGCAGGGCGACATAGGGGAAGGCATGAGAGGTGCGCAAAAGCACAGTGATGTAGGGGAAGCTATGGGAGGTGCGTGAAAACTGAGCAATATAAGGGAAGTTATGAGAACTGCTTGATGACACAGCGATATAGGAGAAGATATGACATGTGCTCGAAAACACAGTGACATTGAGGAAGGTATGAGAGGTGCGTGAAAAAACAGCGATATAGGGGAAGGTATCAGAGATGCGCTGAAACACCACAATATAGGGGAAGGCATGAGAGGTCTGCGAAAACACGGCGATATAGGGGAAGGTATGAGAGGTGCGCAAAAACATAGCGATGTAGGGGAATGTATGAGAGGTACGCGAAAACACAGCGAATTCTCGGAAGGTATGAGAGGTGAGAAAGAACGCAGCTCTATAGGGGAAGGTATGAGAGCTGCGCGATAACATGGCAATATAGTGGCAGCTATGAGAGGTGAGCAAAAGCAGAGCGATATAGGGGAAGCTATGAGAGGTGTGCGATAACACCACGATGTAGGGGAAGATTTGAGAGGTGCGCAGAAACACGGCGACGTAGGGAAGCAATGTGAGGTGCGTGAAAACACAGCGAAATAGGGGAAGGTATGAGAGGTGCATGAAAACACATCGATATGGGGAAGCTAAGAGAAGTGCGCGAAAACACAGCGATATAGTGGAGTGTAGGAGAGGTGCGCGAAAACACAAAGGTTTTGGGAAAACTCTGAGAGGTGCGCGAAAACACAGAGATTTTGGGAAAACTCTGAGAGGTGCGCGAAAACAGCACTATAGGGGAATGTATGAGAGGTGCGCGAAAACATGGCGATGTAGAGGAACCTATGGGAGGTGCGCGGAAACACAGCAATATACAGGAAGTTATGGGACGCGCGCAAAAACACAGCAATATATTGGAAGATATGAGTGGTGCGCGAAAACATCGCGATATAGGGGAAGCTATAAGAGGTAAGCGAAAACACAGCGATATTGGGAAAGGTATCAGAGGTGCGCGAAAACACAATGATATTGGAAAGCAATGGGAAGTGAGAGGAAACACAGCAATATAGCGGAAGCTATGGGAGTTGCGCAAAAACGTAGCGATATAGAGGAAGTGATGAGAGGTGCACGAAAGTCAGTAACATAGGGGAAGCTATGGGAGGTGCATGAAAAAACAGCGATATAGGGGAAGGTATCAGAGATGCACTGAAACACAATGATATTGGAAAGCGATGGGAAGTGAGAGAAAACACAGCAATATAGGGGAAGGCATGAGAGGTCTGTGAAAACACGGCGATAAAGGGGAAGGTATGAGAGGTGAGAAAGAACGCAGCTCTATAGGGGGTGGTATGAGAGCTGCGCGAAAACATGGCAATATAGTGGCAGCTATGAGAGATGAGCAAAAACACAGCGATATAGGGGAAGGTGTGAGAAGTGCGTGAAAATAGAGCGATATAGGGGAAGCTATGAGACGTGTGCGATAACACCGCGATGTAGGAGAAGATATGAGAGGTGCGCAGAAACACGGCGATGTAGAGGAAGCAATGAGAGGTGCGCGAAAACACATCGATATGGGGAAGCTAAGAGATGTGTGCGAAAACACAGCGATATAGTGGAATGTAGGAGAGGTGCACGAAAACACAGAGATTTTGGGAAAACTATGAGAGGTGCGCGAAAACAGAGCTACAGGGTAATGTATAAGAGGTGCGCGAAAACATGGTGATATAGGGGAACCTATGGGAGGTGCGCGGAAACACAGCAATATGCAGGAAGTTATGGGACGCACGCAAAAACACAGCAATATAGTGGAAGATATGAGTGGTGCGCGAAAACATCGCGATATAGGGGAAGCTATAAGAGGTAAGCGAAAACACAGCGATATTTGGGAAGGTATCAGAGGTGCGCGAAAACACAATGATATTGGAAAGCAACGGGAGTTGCGGAAAAACACAGTGATATAGGCTAAGGTATGAGAGGTGCACAAAAACACAGCGTTATTGAGGAAGCTATAGGAGGTGCACAAAAACATGGCGATATAGAAGTAGGTATGACAGATGAGCGAAAACTCAGCTAAAAAGGGGAATGTATGAGAGGTGTGTGAGAACACGGCGATATAGGCAAAGCTATGAGAGATGAGCAAAAACACAGCATTATAGGTGAAGCTATGGGAGGTGTGCGAAAACACAGAGATGTAGGGGAAGCGATGTGAGGTGTGCGAAAACACAGCGATTTGGGGGAAGCTATGAGAGGTGCACGAAGACGTCGCAATATATGGGAAACTATCAGAGGTGCACGAGAACACAGCAGTAGAGGGGAAGCTATGAGAAGTATGTGATAACAAAGCGATATAGGGGAAGGTATGAGAGGTGCGCAAACCAAGGCAATGTAGGGGAATGTATGAGAGCTGCACGAAACCACGGCGATTTATGCGAAGCTATGGGAGGTGCACGGAAACACAGCAAAATACGGAATGTTATGGGACGTGCGCGCAAACACAGCGATATAGTGGAACATATGAAAGGTGCGCGAAAACACGGCAATATAGAGGAAGCTATAAGAGGTGAGCAAAATCACAGCGATATTGGGGAAGGTATCAGAAGTGCACGAAAACACAATAATATTGGGAAGCTATGGGAGGTGTGCGAAAACACAGCGATATGGGGAAGGTATGAGAAGTGCGCGAAAACACAGCAATATATGGGAGTCTATGCAAGGTGCAGGAAAACAGAGCGATACAGGGGAAGGCATGAGAGGTGCGCGAAAACACAGAGATTTTGGGAAAGCTATGAGAGGTTCGCGAAAACACAGAAATATAGGGGAAGGTATGAGAGGTGCGAGAAAACATAGTGATATAGGGGAACCTATGGGAGGTGCGTGAAAACATCTCAGTATATGGGAAGCTATGAGAGGTGCACGAGAACACAACCGTAGAGGGTTAGCTATGAGAGGTGCACGATAACACAGTGATATACGGGAAGGTATGAGAGGTGCGCAAAAGCGGAGCGTTGTAGAGGAAGCTATGGGAGGTGCGTGAAAGCAGAGCGATTTAGAGGAAGTGATGAGAGGTGCACGAAAGCACAGCAACATAGGGGAAGCTATGGGATATGCATGAAAACTGAGCAATATAAGGGAAGTTATGAGATCTGCTTGATGACACAGCGATATAGGAGAAGATATGACATGTGCGCGAAAACACGGCGATATAGGGGAAGGTATGAGAGGTGCACGAAAACACAGCGATATAGGGGAATTTATGAGAGGTACGCAGAAACACGGCGAATTAGCAGAAGGTATGAGAGGTGAGACAGAATGCAGCTCTATAGGGGAAGGTATGTGAGCTGCGCGAAAACATGGCAATATAGTGACAGCTATGAGAGGTGAGGAAAAACACAGTGATATAGGGAAAGGTATGAGAAGTGCGTGAAAATAGAGTGAGATAGGGGAAGATATGAGAGGTGCGCAGAAACACGGCAATGTAGGGGAAGCAAAGCGAGGTGCGTGAAAATACAGCGAAATAGAGGAAGGTATGAGAGGTGCACGAAAACACATCGATATGGGGAAGCTAAGAGAAGTGCGCGAAAACACAGCGATATAGTGGAATGTAAGAGAGGCGCGCGAAAACAGAGATTTTGGGAAAGCTATGAGAGGTGCGCAAAAACATGGTGATATAGGGGAACCTATGGGAGGTGCGCGGAAACACAGCAATATACAGGAAGATATGGGACGCGCGCAAAAACACAGCGATATAGTGGAATGTAAGAGAGGTGCGCAAAAACAGAGATTTTGGGAAAGCTATGAGAGGTGCGCAAAAACATGGTGATATAGAGGAACCTATGGGAGGTGTGCGGAAACACAGTAATATACAGGAAGATATGGGACGCGCGCAAAAACACAGCGATATAGTAGAAGATATGAGTGGTGCGCGAAAACATCGCGATATAGGGGAAGCTATAAGAGGTAAGCGAAAACACAGTGATATTGGGGAAGGTATCAGAGGTGCGCGAAAACACAATGATATAGGGGAAGCTATGGGAGGTGTGCGAAAACACAGCGATATATGGGAAGCTATGGGAGTTGAGTGAAAACATGGCGATATAGGGGAAGGTATGAGAGATGCAAGAAAACATAATGATATAGGGGAACCTATGGGAGGTGCGTGAAAACATCTCAATATATGGGAAGCTATGAGAGGTGCACGATAACACAGTGATATAGGGGAAGGTATGAGAGGTGCGTGAAAGCAGGGCGACATAGGGGAAGGCATGAGAGGTGCGCAAAAGCACAGTGATGTAGGGGAAGCTATGGGAGGTGCGTGAAAACTGAGCAATATAAGGGAAGATATGAGAACTGCTTGATGACACAGAGATATAGGAGAAGATATGACGTGCTCGAAAACACAGTGATATTGAGGAAGGTATGAGAGGTGCGTGTAAAAACAGCGATATAGGGGAAGGTATCAGAGATGCGCTGAAACACAACAATATAGGGGAAGGCATGAGAGGTCTGCGAAAACACGGCGATATAGGGGAAGGTATGAGAGGTGCGCAAAAACACAGCGATGTAGGGGAATGTATGAGAGGTATGCGAAAACGCAGCGAGTTCTCGGAAGGTATGAGAGGTGAGAAAGAACGCAGCTCTATAGGGGAAGGTATGAGAGCTGCGCGATAGCATGGCAATATAGTGGCAGCTATGAGAGGTGAGCAAAAACAGAGCGATATAGGGGAAGGTATGAGAAGTGCGCGAAAATAGAGCGATATAGGGGAAGCTATGAGAGGTGTGCGATAACACCACGATGTAGGGGAAGATTTGAGAGGTGCGCAGAAACACGGCGATGTAGGGAAGCAATGCGAGGTGCATGAAAACACAGCGAAATAGGGGAAGGTATGAGAGGTGCATGAAAACACATCGATATGGGGAAGCTAAGAGAAGTGCGCGAAAACACAGCGATATAGTGGAGTGTAGGAGAGGTGCGCGAAAACACAAAGGTTTTGGGAAAACTCTGAGAGGTGCGCGAAAACACAGAGATTTTGGGAAAACTCTGAGAGGTGCGCGAAAACAGCACTATAGGGGAATGTATGAGAGGTGCGCGAAAACATGGCGATGTAGAGGAACCTATGGGAGGTGCGCGGAAACACAGCAATATACAGGAAGTTATGGGACGCGCGCAAAAACACAGCAATATATTGGAAGATATGAGTGGTGCGCGAAAACATCGCGATATAGGGGAAGCTATAAGAGGTAAGCGAAAACACAGCGATATTGGGAAAGGTATCAGAGGTGCGCGAAAACACAATGATATTGGAAAGCAATGGGAAGTGAGAGGAAACACAGCAATATAGCGGAAGCTATGGGAGTTGCGCAAAAACGTAGCGATATAGAGGAAGTGATGAGAGGTGCACGAAAGTCAGTAACATAGGGGAAGCTATGGGAGGTGCATGAAAAAACAGCGATATAGGGGAAGGTATCAGAGATGCACTGAAACACAATGATATTGGAAAGCGATGGGAAGTGAGAGAAAACACAGCAATATAGGGGAAGGCATGAGAGGTCTGTGAAAACACGGCGATAAAGGGGAAGGTATGAGAGGTGAGAAAGAACGCAGCTCTATAGGGGGTGGTATGAGAGCTGCGCGAAAACATGGCAATATAGTGGCAGCTATGAGAGATGAGCAAAAACACAGCGATATAGGGGAAGGTGTGAGAAGTGCGTGAAAATAGAGCGATATAGGGGAAGCTATGAGACGTGTGCGATAACACCGCGATGTAGGAGAAGATATGAGAGGTGCGCAGAAACACGGCGATGTAGAGGAAGCAATGAGAGGTGCGCGAAAACACATCGATATGGGGAAGCTAAGAGATGTGTGCGAAAACACAGCGATATAGTGGAATGTAGGAGAGGTGCACGAAAACACAGAGATTTTGGGAAAACTATGAGAGGTGCGCGAAAACAGAGCTACAGGGTAATGTATAAGAGGTGCGCGAAAACATGGTGATATAGGGGAACCTATGGGAGGTGCGCGGAAACACAGCAATATGCAGGAAGTTATGGGACGCACGCAAAAACACAGCAATATAGTGGAAGATATGAGTGGTGCGCGAAAACATCGCGATATAGGGGAAGCTATAAGAGGTAAGCGAAAACACAGCGATATTTGGGAAGGTATCAGAGGTGCGCGAAAACACAATGATATTGGAAAGCAACGGGAGTTGCGGAAAAACACAGTGATATAGGCTAAGGTATGAGAGGTGCACAAAAACACAGCGTTATTGAGGAAGCTATAGGAGGTGCACAAAAACATGGCGATATAGAAGTAGGTATGACAGATGAGCGAAAACTCAGCTAAAAAGGGGAATGTATGAGAGGTGTGTGAGAACACGGCGATATAGGCAAAGCTATGAGAGATGAGCAAAAACACAGCATTATAGGTGAAGCTATGGGAGGTGTGCGAAAACACAGAGATGTAGGGGAAGCGATGTGAGGTGTGCGAAAACACAGCGATTTGGGGGAAGCTATGAGAGGTGCACGAAGACGTCGCAATATATGGGAAACTATCAGAGGTGCACGAGAACACAGCAGTAGAGGGGAAGCTATGAGAAGTATGTGATAACAAAGCGATATAGGGGAAGGTATGAGAGGTGCGCAAACCAAGGCAATGTAGGGGAATGTATGAGAGCTGCACGAAACCACGGCGATTTATGCGAAGCTATGGGAGGTGCACGGAAACACAGCAAAATACGGAATGTTATGGGACGTGCGCGCAAACACAGCGATATAGTGGAACATATGAAAGGTGCGCGAAAACACGGCAATATAGAGGAAGCTATAAGAGGTGAGCAAAATCACAGCGATATTGGGGAAGGTATCAGAAGTGCACGAAAACACAATAATATTGGGAAGCTATGGGAGGTGTGCGAAAACACAGCGATATGGGGAAGGTATGAGAAGTGCGCGAAAACACAGCAATATATGGGAGTCTATGCAAGGTGCAGGAAAACAGAGCGATACAGGGGAAGGCATGAGAGGTGCGCGAAAACACAGAGATTTTGGGAAAGCTATGAGAGGTTCGCGAAAACACAGAAATATAGGGGAAGGTATGAGAGGTGCGAGAAAACATAGTGATATAGGGGAACCTATGGGAGGTGCGTGAAAACATCTCAGTATATGGGAAGCTATGAGAGGTGCACGAGAACACAACCGTAGAGGGTTAGCTATGAGAGGTGCACGATAACACAGTGATATACGGGAAGGTATGAGAGGTGCGCAAAAGCGGAGCGTTGTAGAGGAAGCTATGGGAGGTGCGTGAAAGCAGAGCGATTTAGAGGAAGTGATGAGAGGTGCACGAAAGCACAGCAACATAGGGGAAGCTATGGGATATGCATGAAAACTGAGCAATATAAGGGAAGTTATGAGATCTGCTTGATGACACAGCGATATAGGAGAAGATATGACATGTGCGCGAAAACACGGCGATATAGGGGAAGGTATGAGAGGTGCACGAAAACACAGCGATATAGGGGAATTTATGAGAGGTACGCAGAAACACGGCGAATTAGCAGAAGGTATGAGAGGTGAGACAGAATGCAGCTCTATAGGGGAAGGTATGTGAGCTGCGCGAAAACATGGCAATATAGTGACAGCTATGAGAGGTGAGGAAAAACACAGTGATATAGGGAAAGGTATGAGAAGTGCGTGAAAATAGAGTGAGATAGGGGAAGATATGAGAGGTGCGCAGAAACACGGCAATGTAGGGGAAGCAAAGCGAGGTGCGTGAAAATACAGCGAAATAGAGGAAGGTATGAGAGGTGCACGAAAACACATCGATATGGGGAAGCTAAGAGAAGTGCGCGAAAACACAGCGATATAGTGGAATGTAAGAGAGGCGCGCGAAAACAGAGATTTTGGGAAAGCTATGAGAGGTGCGCAAAAACATGGTGATATAGGGGAACCTATGGGAGGTGCGCGGAAACACAGCAATATACAGGAAGATATGGGACGCGCGCAAAAACACAGCGATATAGTGGAATGTAAGAGAGGTGCGCAAAAACAGAGATTTTGGGAAAGCTATGAGAGGTGCGCAAAAACATGGTGATATAGAGGAACCTATGGGAGGTGTGCGGAAACACAGTAATATACAGGAAGATATGGGACGCGCGCAAAAACACAGCGATATAGTAGAAGATATGAGTGGTGCGCGAAAACATCGCGATATAGGGGAAGCTATAAGAGGTAAGCGAAAACACAGTGATATTGGGGAAGGTATCAGAGGTGCGCGAAAACACAATGATATAGGGGAAGCTATGGGAGGTGTGCGAAAACACAGCGATATATGGGAAGCTATGGGAGTTGAGTGAAAACATGGCGATATAGGGGAAGGTATGAGAGATGCAAGAAAACATAATGATATAGGGGAACCTATGGGAGGTGCGTGAAAACATCTCAATATATGGGAAGCTATGAGAGGTGCACGATAACACAGTGATATAGGGGAAGGTATGAGAGGTGCGTGAAAGCAGGGCGACATAGGGGAAGGCATGAGAGGTGCGCAAAAGCACAGTGATGTAGGGGAAGCTATGGGAGGTGCGTGAAAACTGAGCAATATAAGGGAAGATATGAGAACTGCTTGATGACACAGAGATATAGGAGAAGATATGACGTGCTCGAAAACACAGTGATATTGAGGAAGGTATGAGAGGTGCGTGTAAAAACAGCGATATAGGGGAAGGTATCAGAGATGCGCTGAAACACAACAATATAGGGGAAGGCATGAGAGGTCTGCGAAAACACGGCGATATAGGGGAAGGTATGAGAGGTGCGCAAAAACACAGCGATGTAGGGGAATGTATGAGAGGTATGCGAAAACGCAGCGAGTTCTCGGAAGGTATGAGAGGTGAGAAAGAACGCAGCTCTATAGGGGAAGGTATGAGAGCTGCGCGATAGCATGGCAATATAGTGGCAGCTATGAGAGGTGAGCAAAAACAGAGCGATATAGGGGAAGGTATGAGAAGTGCGCGAAAATAGAGCGATATAGGGGAAGCTATGAGAGGTGTGCGATAACACCACGATGTAGGGGAAGATTTGAGAGGTGCGCAGAAACACGGCGATGTAGGGAAGCAATGCGAGGTGCATGAAAACACAGCGAAATAGGGGAAGGTATGAGAGGTGCATGAAAACACATCGATATGGGGAAGCTAAGAGAAGTGCGCGAAAACACAGCGATATAGTGGAGTGTAGGAGAGGTGCGCGAAAACACAAAGGTTTTGGGAAAACTCTGAGAGGTGCGCGAAAACACAGAGATTTTGGGAAAACTCTGAGAGGTGCGCGAAAACAGCACTATAGGGGAATGTATGAGAGGTGCGCGAAAACATGGCGATGTAGAGGAACCTATGGGAGGTGCGCGGAAACACAGCAATATACAGGAAGTTATGGGACGCGCGCAAAAACACAGCAATATATTGGAAGATATGAGTGGTGCGCGAAAACATCGCGATATAGGGGAAGCTATAAGAGGTAAGCGAAAACACAGCGATATTGGGAAAGGTATCAGAGGTGCGCGAAAACACAATGATATTGGAAAGCAATGGGAAGTGAGAGGAAACACAGCAATATAGCGGAAGCTATGGGAGTTGCGCAAAAACGTAGCGATATAGAGGAAGTGATGAGAGGTGCACGAAAGTCAGTAACATAGGGGAAGCTATGGGAGGTGCATGAAAAAACAGCGATATAGGGGAAGGTATCAGAGATGCACTGAAACACAATGATATTGGAAAGCGATGGGAAGTGAGAGAAAACACAGCAATATAGGGGAAGGCATGAGAGGTCTGTGAAAACACGGCGATAAAGGGGAAGGTATGAGAGGTGAGAAAGAACGCAGCTCTATAGGGGGTGGTATGAGAGCTGCGCGAAAACATGGCAATATAGTGGCAGCTATGAGAGATGAGCAAAAACACAGCGATATAGGGGAAGGTGTGAGAAGTGCGTGAAAATAGAGCGATATAGGGGAAGCTATGAGACGTGTGCGATAACACCGCGATGTAGGAGAAGATATGAGAGGTGCGCAGAAACACGGCGATGTAGAGGAAGCAATGAGAGGTGCGCGAAAACACATCGATATGGGGAAGCTAAGAGATGTGTGCGAAAACACAGCGATATAGTGGAATGTAGGAGAGGTGCACGAAAACACAGAGATTTTGGGAAAACTATGAGAGGTGCGCGAAAACAGAGCTACAGGGTAATGTATAAGAGGTGCGCGAAAACATGGTGATATAGGGGAACCTATGGGAGGTGCGCGGAAACACAGCAATATGCAGGAAGTTATGGGACGCACGCAAAAACACAGCAATATAGTGGAAGATATGAGTGGTGCGCGAAAACATCGCGATATAGGGGAAGCTATAAGAGGTAAGCGAAAACACAGCGATATTTGGGAAGGTATCAGAGGTGCGCGAAAACACAATGATATTGGAAAGCAACGGGAGTTGCGGAAAAACACAGTGATATAGGCTAAGGTATGAGAGGTGCACAAAAACACAGCGTTATTGAGGAAGCTATAGGAGGTGCACAAAAACATGGCGATATAGAAGTAGGTATGACAGATGAGCGAAAACTCAGCTAAAAAGGGGAATGTATGAGAGGTGTGTGAGAACACGGCGATATAGGCAAAGCTATGAGAGATGAGCAAAAACACAGCATTATAGGTGAAGCTATGGGAGGTGTGCGAAAACACAGAGATGTAGGGGAAGCGATGTGAGGTGTGCGAAAACACAGCGATTTGGGGGAAGCTATGAGAGGTGCACGAAGACGTCGCAATATATGGGAAACTATCAGAGGTGCACGAGAACACAGCAGTAGAGGGGAAGCTATGAGAAGTATGTGATAACAAAGCGATATAGGGGAAGGTATGAGAGGTGCGCAAACCAAGGCAATGTAGGGGAATGTATGAGAGCTGCACGAAACCACGGCGATTTATGCGAAGCTATGGGAGGTGCACGGAAACACAGCAAAATACGGAATGTTATGGGACGTGCGCGCAAACACAGCGATATAGTGGAACATATGAAAGGTGCGCGAAAACACGGCAATATAGAGGAAGCTATAAGAGGTGAGCAAAATCACAGCGATATTGGGGAAGGTATCAGAAGTGCACGAAAACACAATAATATTGGGAAGCTATGGGAGGTGTGCGAAAACACAGCGATATGGGGAAGGTATGAGAAGTGCGCGAAAACACAGCAATATATGGGAGTCTATGCAAGGTGCAGGAAAACAGAGCGATACAGGGGAAGGCATGAGAGGTGCGCGAAAACACAGAGATTTTGGGAAAGCTATGAGAGGTTCGCGAAAACACAGAAATATAGGGGAAGGTATGAGAGGTGCGAGAAAACATAGTGATATAGGGGAACCTATGGGAGGTGCGTGAAAACATCTCAGTATATGGGAAGCTATGAGAGGTGCACGAGAACACAACCGTAGAGGGTTAGCTATGAGAGGTGCACGATAACACAGTGATATACGGGAAGGTATGAGAGGTGCGCAAAAGCGGAGCGTTGTAGAGGAAGCTATGGGAGGTGCGTGAAAGCAGAGCGATTTAGAGGAAGTGATGAGAGGTGCACGAAAGCACAGCAACATAGGGGAAGCTATGGGATATGCATGAAAACTGAGCAATATAAGGGAAGTTATGAGATCTGCTTGATGACACAGCGATATAGGAGAAGATATGACATGTGCGCGAAAACACGGCGATATAGGGGAAGGTATGAGAGGTGCACGAAAACACAGCGATATAGGGGAATTTATGAGAGGTACGCAGAAACACGGCGAATTAGCAGAAGGTATGAGAGGTGAGACAGAATGCAGCTCTATAGGGGAAGGTATGTGAGCTGCGCGAAAACATGGCAATATAGTGACAGCTATGAGAGGTGAGGAAAAACACAGTGATATAGGGAAAGGTATGAGAAGTGCGTGAAAATAGAGTGAGATAGGGGAAGATATGAGAGGTGCGCAGAAACACGGCAATGTAGGGGAAGCAAAGCGAGGTGCGTGAAAATACAGCGAAATAGAGGAAGGTATGAGAGGTGCACGAAAACACATCGATATGGGGAAGCTAAGAGAAGTGCGCGAAAACACAGCGATATAGTGGAATGTAAGAGAGGCGCGCGAAAACAGAGATTTTGGGAAAGCTATGAGAGGTGCGCAAAAACATGGTGATATAGGGGAACCTATGGGAGGTGCGCGGAAACACAGCAATATACAGGAAGATATGGGACGCGCGCAAAAACACAGCGATATAGTGGAATGTAAGAGAGGTGCGCAAAAACAGAGATTTTGGGAAAGCTATGAGAGGTGCGCAAAAACATGGTGATATAGAGGAACCTATGGGAGGTGTGCGGAAACACAGTAATATACAGGAAGATATGGGACGCGCGCAAAAACACAGCGATATAGTAGAAGATATGAGTGGTGCGCGAAAACATCGCGATATAGGGGAAGCTATAAGAGGTAAGCGAAAACACAGTGATATTGGGGAAGGTATCAGAGGTGCGCGAAAACACAATGATATAGGGGAAGCTATGGGAGGTGTGCGAAAACACAGCGATATATGGGAAGCTATGGGAGTTGAGTGAAAACATGGCGATATAGGGGAAGGTATGAGAGATGCAAGAAAACATAATGATATAGGGGAACCTATGGGAGGTGCGTGAAAACATCTCAATATATGGGAAGCTATGAGAGGTGCACGATAACACAGTGATATAGGGGAAGGTATGAGAGGTGCGTGAAAGCAGGGCGACATAGGGGAAGGCATGAGAGGTGCGCAAAAGCACAGTGATGTAGGGGAAGCTATGGGAGGTGCGTGAAAACTGAGCAATATAAGGGAAGATATGAGAACTGCTTGATGACACAGAGATATAGGAGAAGATATGACGTGCTCGAAAACACAGTGATATTGAGGAAGGTATGAGAGGTGCGTGTAAAAACAGCGATATAGGGGAAGGTATCAGAGATGCGCTGAAACACAACAATATAGGGGAAGGCATGAGAGGTCTGCGAAAACACGGCGATATAGGGGAAGGTATGAGAGGTGCGCAAAAACACAGCGATGTAGGGGAATGTATGAGAGGTATGCGAAAACGCAGCGAGTTCTCGGAAGGTATGAGAGGTGAGAAAGAACGCAGCTCTATAGGGGAAGGTATGAGAGCTGCGCGATAGCATGGCAATATAGTGGCAGCTATGAGAGGTGAGCAAAAACAGAGCGATATAGGGGAAGGTATGAGAAGTGCGCGAAAATAGAGCGATATAGGGGAAGCTATGAGAGGTGTGCGATAACACCACGATGTAGGGGAAGATTTGAGAGGTGCGCAGAAACACGGCGATGTAGGGAAGCAATGCAAGGTGCATGAAAACACAGCGAAATAGGGGAAGGTATGAGAGGTGCATGAAAACACATCGATATGGGGAAGCTAAGAGAAGTGCGCGAAAACACAGCGATATAGTGGAGTGTAGGAGAGGTGCGCGAAAACACAAAGGTTTTGGGAAAACTCTGAGAGGTGCGCGAAAACACAGAGATTTTGGGAAAACTCTGAGAGGTGCGCGAAAACAGCACTATAGGGGAATGTATGAGAGGTGCAGCAAAACACTGCGATATAGGGGAAGCTATGAGAGGTCTGCGAAAACACGGCGATATTGGGGAAGGTATGAGAGGTGCGAGAAAACATAGCGATATAGGGGAAGCTATGAGAGGTGCAAGAGAACACAGCGGTAGAGGGTTAGCTATGAGAGGTGCACGATAACACAGTGATATAGGGGAAGGTATGAGAGGTGCGCAAAAACACAGCGATATATGGGAAGCTGTGGGAGGTGCGTGAAAGCAGGGCGATATAGGGGAAGGCATGAGAGGTGCGCAAAAGCACAGCGATGTAGGGGAAGCTATGGGAGGTTTGCGAAAACAGAGTAATATAGAGGAAGTGATGAAAGGAGCACGAAATCACAGCGACATGGGGAAGCTATGGGAGGTGCGTGAAAAAAACAGCGATATACGGGAAGGCATGAGTGGTCTGCGAAAACACGGCGATATAGGGGAAGGTATGAGAAGTGCGCGAAAACATGCCGACATAGGTGTAGCTTTAAGAGGTGAGGGAAAACACAGCGATATTGGGGAAGGTATCAGAGGTGCGCAAAAACACAATGATATTGGGAACCTGTGGGAGGCGCGGGAAAACACATCGATATAGGGGAAGCTATGAGACCTGTGCGAAAACACAGCGATATGGGAAAGCTATGGGAGGTGTGCGAAAACGCAGTGATACGGGGAACGTAGGATGGTGCACGAAAACACAGCGATATATGTGAAGCTATGGCAGTTGCGCGAAAACATAGCGATACAGGAGAAGGTATGAGAGGTGCGCGAAGACACGGAGATGTAGGGGAAGCTATGTGCAGTGCGCGAAAACATCGCGGTATAAGGGAAACTATGAGAGGTGCGTGAAAAAACAGCGATTTGGGGGAAGCTATGAGAGGTGTGCGAAAACACTTCAATACAGGAGAAGGTATGAGATGTCTGCAAAAACACAGCAATATAGGGGAATGTGTGGGACATGCGCGAAAACACAGCGATATCGTTGAAGGTATGAGAGGTGAGCGAAAACACAGCAATGTAGGGGAAGCTATGCAAGGTGCGCAAAAACACGGCAATATTATGGAAGCTATGAGAGGTGCCTGAAAACACTGCGATGTAGGGGAAGCTATGCGAGGTACGCAAAAACAAGGCGATATTAAGGAAGCTATGAGAGGTGCACGAAAGCATCGCAATATAGGGGAAGCTATGAGAGATGCCCAGGAACACAGCGATATAGGGGAAACTATGCGAGGTGTGTGAAAACACACCGATATAGAGGAAGGTATGAGCGGTGTGAGAAAACATGGCGATGTAGTGGAATGTATGAGAAGAGTGCGAAAACACGGCGATATAGGGGAAGGGATGAGAGGTGCGTGAAAACGCAGCGATATAGAGGAAGGTATGAGCGGTGTGAGAAAACATGGCGATGTAGTGGAATGTATGAGAAGAGCGCGAAAACACGGCGATATAGGGGAAGCTATGGGAGGTGAGCGAAAACACAGCGAAACAGAAGAAGCTAATGTGAAGGGCGCAAAATCACAGCGATATAGGGGAAGGGATGAGAGGTGCGTGAAAACACAGCGATATAGGGCAAGCTATGGGGTGTGCATGAAAACACAGCGATATTGGGGAAGCTACGAGAGGTGCGCGATAACAAAGAATTATAGGGAAATCTATGAGAGGTGCGCGAAAACAGAGCGATGTATGGGAAGGCATGAGGGGTACGAGAAAACTCAGCGATATAGGGGAAGCGATGGGAGGTGCATGAAAACACGGCGATATAGGTGAAGCTATAAGAGGTGAGCGAAAACACAGCGATATTGACTAAAGTATCAGAGGTGCGCAAAAACTCTGCTATTGGGAAGCTATGGGAGGTGTGCGAAAACACAGTGATACAGGGGAACGTATGAGAGGTGCACAAAAACACAGCGATATATGGGAAGCTATGGGAGTTGAGCGAAAACAGCGATATAGGAGAAGGTATGAGAAGTGCGCGAAGACACAGAGATGTAGGAGAAGCCATGTGCGGTGCGCGAAAACACGGCGATATAGGGGAAGCGATGGGAGGTGCGTGAAAACACGGCGATATAGGGGAAGCGATGGGAGGTGCGTGAAAACACGGCGATATAGGGGAAGCGATGGGAGGTGCGTGAAAACACGGCGATATAGGAGAGGGTATGAGAGGTGTGCGAAAACACAGCAATTCGGGGGAAGCTATGAGAAGTGTGCAAAAACACGGTGATATATGGGAAGCTATGGGAGGCAAGTGCAAACAGGGCAAGAAAGGGGAAGTTATGAGAGGTGCCCTAAAACACTGCGATGTAGGGGAAGCTATGGGAGGTGCGCAAAAGCAGAGCGATATACGGGAAGTGATGAGAGGTGCACGAGAGCACAGTGACACAGGGGAAGCTATGGAAGGTGTGCTAAAACACAGCAATATAGGGGAAGGCACGAGAGGTCTGCGAAAACAGGCGATATAGGGGAAATTATGAGAGGTGCGCAAAAACACAGTGATGTAGGGGAATGTATGAGAGGTACGCAAAAACACGGCGATATACGGGAAGGTATGAGAGGTGAGAGAAAACACAGCTCTATAGGGGAAGGTATGAGAGCTGCGCGAAAACACGGCGATATAGTGGCAGCTATGAGAGGTGAGCAAAAACACAGCGATATAGTGGAATGTAGGAGAGGTGTGCTAAAACACAGAGATTTTGGGAAAGCTATGAGAGGTGCGCGAAAACACAGCGCTATAGGGGAATGTATGAGAGGTGCACGAAAACATGGTGATATATGGGAACCTATGGGAGGTGCGCGACAGCACGGCGATATATGGGAAACACTGGGAGGTGCGCGGAAACACAGCAATATACGGGAAGTTATGGGACGCGCACGAAAACACAGCGATATAGTGGAAGATATGAGTGGTGCACGAAAACATGGCGATATAGGGGAACCTATAGGAGGTGAGCGAAAACCAGTGATATTGGGGAAGGTATCAGAGGTGCGTGAAAATACAATGATATTGGGAAGTTATGGAAGGTGCGAGAAAACACAGCGATCTTGAGGAAGCTATGGGAGGTGTGCGAAAACACAGCGATGCAGGGGAACGTATGAGAGGTGCACAAAAACACAGCGATATATGGGAAGCTATGGGAGTTGCGCGAAAACATAGCAATATAGGGGAAGCTGTGAGATGTGCGCAAAAACACAGCATTATAGTGGAATATATGAGAGGTGCGCAAAAACAAAGCGGTATATGGGAAGCTATGAGAGGTGCGTGAAAGCAGGGTGATATAGGGGAAGGTATGAGAGGTGCGCTAAAACACAGCAATATGGGGGAGCTATGGGAGGTGCGTGAAAGCATGGCGATAAATGGAGAAGGTATGAGAGGTGTGCGAAAATACAGCAATATAGGGGAAGCTCTGAGACGTGCACGAAAACACAGCGATATAGGGGAAGCAGTGAGAGGTGTACGAATACACATCGATACAGCAGAAGGTATGAAATGTCTGCAAAAGCACAGCAATATAGGGGAAGCTATGGGATGTGCGCAAAATCACAGCAGTATATGGGAAGGTATGAGAGGTGCGCAAAAACACGGCGATGTGTTATAGATATATATAGAATAGTACAGCACAGTACAGGCCCTTCGGCCCACAATGTTGTGCTGACCCTCAAACCCTGCCTCCCATATAAGCCCCCACCTTAGATTCCTCCATATACCTGTCTAGTAGACTCTTAAACTTCACTAGTGTATCTGCCTCCACCACTGACTCAGGCAGTGCATTCCACGCACCAACCACTCTCTGAGTAAAAAGCCTTCCTCTAATATCCCCCTTGAACTTCCCACCCCTTACCTTAAAGCCATGTCCTCTTGTATTGAGCAGTGGTGCACTGGCTATCCACTCTATCTATTCCTCTTATTATCTTGTACACCTCTATCATGTCTCCTCTCATCCTCCTTCTCTCCAAAGAGTAAAGCCCTAGCTCCCTTAATCTCTGATCACAATGCATACTCTCTAAACCAGGCAGCATCCTGGTAAATCTCCTCTGTACCCTTTCCAGTGCTTCCACATCCTTCCTATAGTGAGGTGACCAGAACTGGACACAGTACTCCAAGTGTGACCTAACCAGAGTTTTATATAGCTGCATCATTACATCGCGACTCTTAAACTCTATCCCTCGACTTATGAAAGCTAACTTAACATAAGTTTTCTTAACTACCCTATCGACCTGTGAGGCAACTTTCAGGGATCTGTGGACATGTACCCCGAGATCCCTCTGCTCCTCCACACTACCAAGTATCCTGCCATTTACTTTGCCTTGGAGTTTGTCCTTCCAAAGTGAACCACCTCACACTTCTCTGGGTTGAACTCCACCTGCCAGTTCTCAGCCCACTACTGCATCCTATCAATGTCTCTCTGCAATCTTTGACAATCCTCTACACTATCTACAACACCACTAACCTTTGTGTCGTCTGCAAACTTGCCAACCCACCCTTCTACCCCCACATCCAGGTCCTTAATAAAAATCACGAAAAGTAGAGGTTCCAGAACAGATCCTTGTGGGACACCACTAGTCACAACCCTCCAATCTGAATGTACTCCCTCCACCACCACCCTCTGCCTTCTGCAGGCAAGCCAATTCTGAATCCACCTGGCCAAACTTCCCTGGATCCCATGCCTTCTAACTTTCTGAATAAGCCTACCGTGTGGAACCTTGTCAAATGCCTTACTAAAATCCATATAGATAACATCTACTACACTACCCTCATCTATATGCCTGGTCACCTCCTCAAAGAACTCTATCAGGCTTGTTAGACATGATGTGCCCTTCACAAAGCCACGCTGACTGTCCCGGATCAGACCATGATTCTCTAAATGCCCAGAGATCCTATCTCTAAGAATCTTTTCCAACAGCTTTCCCACCACAGACGTAAGGCTCACTGGTCTATAATTACCCGGACTATCCTTACTACGTTTTTTGATCAAGGGAACAACATTCACCTCCCTCCAATCCTCCGGTACCATTCCCGTGGACAACGAGGACATAAAGATCCTATCCAGAGGCTCAGCAATCTCTTCTCTCGCCTCGTGGAGCAGCCTGGGGAATATTCCGTCAGGCCCCGGGGACTTATCTATCCTAATGTATTTTAACAACTCCAACACCACCTCTCCCTTAATATCAACATGCTCCAGAACATCAACCTCACTCATATTGTCCTCACCATCATCAACTTCCCTCTCATTGGTGAATACCGAAGAGAAGTATTCATTGAGGACCTCGTTCACTTCCACAGCCTCCAGGTACATCTTCCCACCTTTATCTCTAATCGGTCCTACCTTCACTTCTGTCATCCTTTTTTTCTTCACATAATTGAAGAATGCCTTGGGGTTTTCCTTTACCCTACTCACCAAGGCCTTATCATGCCCCTTCTTGCTCTTCTCAGATATAGGGGAATCTATGAGAGTTGAGCGAAAACACGGCAATATAGGGGAAACTATGGGAGGTGCGTGGAAACACAGCAATATACGTGAAGTTATGGGACGCGTGCGAAAACACAGCGATATAGTGGAAGATATAAGTGGTGCGCGAAAACTTCGCGATATAGGGGAAGCTATAAGAGGTGAGCGAAAACCAGCGATATTGGTGAAGGTATCAGAGGTGTGCGATAACACAATGATATTGGGAAGCTATGGGAGGTGCCAGAAAACGCAGCGATATAGGGGAAGCTATGGGAGTTGTGCGAAAACATAGCGATATAGGGGAAGGTATGAGAGGTGTGAGAAAGCATAGTGATATAGGGAAGCTATGGGAGGTGCACAATAACACAGTGATATAGGGAAAGGTATGAGAGGTGCGTAAAAGCACAGCGATGTAGGGGAAGCTATGGGAGGTGCGCAAAAGCAGAGCGATATAGGGGAAGTGATGAGGGGAGGTGCGTGAAAAAACAGCGATATAGGGGAAGGTAACAGGAATGTGCTAAAACACAGCAATATAGGGGAAGGCATGAGAGGTCTGTGAAAACACGAAGATATAAGGGAAGGTACGAGAGGTGCGCGAATACACAGAGATGTAGGGGAATATATGAGAGGTACGTGAAAACACAGCGATATAGGGGAAGGTATGAGAGGTGAGAGAAAATGCAGCGATATAGGGGAAGTTCTGGGATGTGCGTGAAATCACAGCGATATGGGGAAGGGATGAGAGGTGCGTGAAAACACATCGATATAGGGGAAGGTATAGGAGCTGCCCGAAAACACAGCTGTATAGGGGAAGGAATGGGAGGTGCGCGAGACGCAGCGATATAGGGGACGGTATGAGATGTGCGTGAGAACACAGTGATATGGGGAAGGGATGAGAGGTGCGTGAAAGCACATCGATATGGGGAAGGTATGGGATCTGCTCGAAAACACAGCTATATAGGGGAAGTTATGGGAGGTGCGCGAAACGCAGCGATATAGGGGACGGTATGAGAGGTGCGTAAAAACACAGTAACATAGGGGGTGGTATGCGAGGCGTGTGAAAACACAGTGATATAGAGGAAGCTATAGGTGGTGCAAGAAAACACGGCGATATAGGAGAAGGTATGAGAGGTGCGCAAAAACACTGCGATATAGGGGAAGCTATGAGAGGTGCGTGAAAACACTGCGATATATGGGAAGGTATGAGAGGTGCGCTAAAACACAGCAGAAGTTATAAGAGGTCTGCGAAAACACCCCGATATAAGGGAAGATATGAGAGTTGCGCAAAAAGACACTGATATGGGGGAAGCTACGAGAGGTGCGCGAAAACACATCCACGTAGCTGAAGGTATAAGAGGTGCGAGAAAACACAACAATGTAGGGGAAGCAATGCGAGGTGCGTGAAAATACAGCGCTATAGCGGAATGTATGAGAGGTGCGCACAAAAACAACGATTTGGGGGAAGCTGTGAGAGATGCGCGAAAACACGGCGATATAGGAGAAGGTATCAGAGGTGCGCGAAAACATGGCAATATATGGGAAGCTATGAGAGGTGCGTGAAAGCAGGGCGATATAGGGGAAGGTATGACAGGTGAGCTAAAACACAGCAATATAGGGGAAGGCATGAGCGGTCTGCGAAAACACATTGATACAGCAGAAGGTATGAGATGTCCGCAAAAACACAGCAATATAGGGGAAGCTATGGGAGGTGCACAAAATCACAGCAATATATGGGAAGGTATGGGACATGCGCAAAAACACAGCAATATCGTTGAAGGTATGCGAGGTGCGCGGAAACATGACAATATAGGGGAAGTTATGACAGGTGAGCGAAAACACGGCGACATAGGGGAATCTCTAAGAGGTGAGCGAAAACACAGTGATATAGGGGAAGGTATGAGAGGTGCGAGAAAACACTGTGATGTAGGGGAAGCTATGCAAGGTGAGCAAAAACACAGTGATATAGGGGAAGGTATGAGAGGTGCGAGAAAACACTGTGATGTAGGGGAAGCTATGCAAGGTGAGCAAAAACACGGCGATATAGGGAAATCTAGGCCAGGTGCGCAAAAACATGGCGATATTAGGGAAGCTATGGGAGGTGTGTGAAAACACAGTGATACAGGGGAAAGTATGAGAGGTGCATGAAAACAAGCGATATATGGGAAGGTATTAGAGGTGCAAGAAAACACAGTGATGTAGGGGAAGCTAGGCGAGGTGTGCCAAACACAGCGATATAGGAGAAGCTATGGGAGTTGCGCGAAAACATAGCGATATGGGAAAGCTATGGGAGGTGTGTGTAAACACAGTGATACAGGGGAACATATGAGAGATGCACAAAAGCACAGTGCTATATGGTAAGCTATGGGAGTTGCGCGAAAACATAGCGATATAGGAGAAAGTATGAGAGGTGCGCCAAGACACAGAGATGTAGGGGAAGCTATGTGCGGTGCGCGAAAACACGGCGATATAGGGGGAACTATGAGAGGTGCGCGAAAAAATAGTGATTTGGGTGCGTGAAAACATTGCAATATATGGGAAGCTATGAGAGGTGCACAATAACACAGCGATATAGGAGGTATGAGAGGTGCGCCAAAACACAGCAATATAGGGGGAGTCATGAGAGGTCTGTGAAAACACAGCAATATAGAGGAAGCTCTGAGATGTGCGCGAAAACACAACGATATGGGTGAAGCAATGAGAAGTGTGCGAAAACACATCGATACAACAGAAGGTATGAGATGTCCGCAAAAACACAGCAATATTGGAGAAGCTATGGGAGGTGCGCGAAATCACAGCAATTTATGGGAAGGTATGGAACATGTGCGAAAACACAGCGATATCGTTGAAGGTATGAGAGGATTGCGAAAACACTGCGATGTAGGAGAATGTATGAGAGGTGTGCGAAAACTATGATATATGGGAAGCTATGGGAGGTGCGTCAAAGCACAGCTATACAAGGGAAGGTATGAGAGGTGCGCTAAAACACAGCAATATAGGCAAGTTATGAGAGGTCTGCGAAAACAGGGCAATATAGGGGAAGATATAAGAGGTGCGCAAAAATACAGTGATATGGGGGAAGATATGAGAGTTGCGTGAAAACACAGCAACATAGGGGAAGGTATGAGAGGTGCGTGAAAGCACATCGATATTGGGAAAACTACAAGAGGTGCGCGAAAACACAACCATGTAGGGGAAGCAATGCGATGTGCGTGAAAACACAGCGATATAGGGGAAGCTATGTGAGGTGCGCGAAAACATAGCGCTATCGGGGAAAGTATGAGAGGCCGGTGAAAACACAGCGATATATGGAATGCTATAGGAGGTGAGTAAAAACACAGCGATATAGGAGAAGGTATGAGCGGTGTGCAAAAATATAGCGATGTCGGGGAAGCTATGAAGTGCATGAAAACACAACAATACGGGGAAGCTATGAGAGGTGCACGAAAACACTGCGATATATGGGAAGCTATGGGAGGTGCTTCAAAACACAGCTATGTAAGGGAAGGTATGAGAGGTGCGCTAAAACACAGCAATATAGGGGAAGTTATGCGACGTCTGTGAAAACACGGCGATATAGGGGAAGATATGAGAGGTGCGTGAAAACACATCGATATTGGCGTAGCTACGGGAGGTGGGAGAAACCACATCGACATAGTTGAAAGTATCAGAGGTGCGCGAAAACACAACGATGTAGGAGAAACAATGTGAGGTGCATGAAAACACAGCGATATAGGGGAAGCTATGTGAGGTGCGCAAAAACACGTCGATATGAGGAAGCTACGAGAGGTGCGTGAAAACACAGCGATATAGTGGAATGTATGGTAGGTGCGCGAAAACACATGGATTTTGGGAAAGCTATGAGAAGTGCGCCAAAACACAGCACTATAGGGGAATATATGAGAGGTGTGCGAAGACATGGCGATATAGGGGAAGCTACGGGAGGTGCACAAAATCACAGCGATATAGGGGAAGGGATGAGTGGTGAGCGAAAACACAGCGCTATAGGGGAGGCCTTGGGTGGTGAGCAAAAACACAGGGATGTAGGGGAAGCTATGAGAGGTGCGCGATAACACAGCGATATAGCAGAAGGTATGAGAGGTGCGCGAAAACACAGTGATATAGGGGAAGCTATGAGAAGTGTGCAAAAACTCAGCAATCTGGGCGAATCTATGAGAGGTTTGCGAAAATATCGCAATATATGGGAAGCTATTAGTGGTGTGCGAAAACACAGCAAAAAATGGGAAGCTATGAGAGGTCCTTGAAAACATGGCGATATAGAGGAGTATATCTGAGCTGCTTGATAACACAACGATATAGGGGAAGTAATGAGATCAGCGCGAAAACACAGGGATGTAGGGGAAGCTATGAGAGGTGCGCAAAAACACAGCGATTTGGGGGAAGCTATGAGAGTTGCGCGAAAATATTGCAATATATAGAAACCTATGAGCGGTGCACGAAAACACAGCGATAGAAGGGAAGCTATGAGAGGTGCGCGATAACACAGCGATATAGTGGAAGGTATGAGAGGTGCGCGAAAACACAGTGATATAGGGGAAGCTATGAGAGGTGTGCAAAAACACAGCGATTTGGTCGAATCTATGAGAGGTTTGCGAAAATATCGCAATATATGGGAAGCTATTAGTGGTGCGCGAAAACACAGCGCTATAGGGGAAGCCTTGGGGGGTGAGCAAAAACACAGGGATGTAGGGGAATCTATGAGAGGTGCACGAAAACATTGCAATATATGGAAAGCTATGAGAGATGCACGAAAACACAGCGATAGAAGGGAAGCTATAAGAGGTGCGCGAAAACACAAGGATATAGGGGAAGCTATGAGAAGTGTGCAAAAACACTGCGATTTGGGCGAATCTATGAGAGGTTTGCGAAAATATCGCAATATATGGGAATCTATTAGTGGTGCACGAAAACATGGTGAAAAATGGGAAGCTATGAGAGGTCCCTGAAAACATGGCGATATAGAGGAGGTTATGTGAGCTGCTTGATAACACAGCGATATAGGGGAAGTAATGAGATCTGCGTGAAAACACGGTGATATAGGGGAAGCTATGAGTGGTGAGCGAAAACACAGCGCTATAGGGGAAGTCTTTGGGGGGTGAGCAAAAACACAGGGATGTAGGGGAAGGTATGAGAGGTGAGTGAAAAAAGAACGATATAGGGGAAGCTATGAGAGGTCCTTGAAAACATGGCGATATAGAGGAGTTTATCTGAGCTGCTTGATAACACAACGATATAGGGGAAGTAATGAGATCAGCGCGAAACACAGGGATGTAGGGGAAGCTATGAGAGGTGCGCAAAAACACAGCGATTTGGGGGAAGCTATGAGAGTTGCGCGAAAATATTGCAATATATAGAAACCTATGAGTGGTGCACGAAAACACAGCGATAGAAGGGAAGCTATGAGAGGTGCGCGATAACACAGCGATATAGCGGAAGGTATGAGAGGTGTGCAAAAACACAGTGATATAGGGGAAGCTGTGAGAAGTGTGAAAAAACACAGCGATTTGGGTGAATCTATGAGGGGTTTGCGAAAATATCGCAATATTTGGGAAGCTATTAGTGGTGCGCGAAAACACGGCAAAAAATGGGAAGCTATGAGAGGTCCCTGAAAACACGGCGATATAGAGGAAGTTATGTGAGCTGCTTGATAACACAGTGATATAGGGGAAGTAATGAGATCTGTGTGAAAACACGGTGATATAGGGGAAGCTATGAGAGCTGCGCGAAAACAAGGCAAGGCCAGGGAAACTATGAAAGGTGCGGAAAAACACGGGGATATAGGGGAAGGTATGAGAGTTGCGCGAAAACACAGCAATACAGGGGAATGTATCAGAGGTGCGCGCAAACACAGCGATGCAGGGGAAGCTATGGGTGCTGCGTGAAAACACAGAGAAGTTGGGGAAGCTATGGGTGGTGCATGAAAACACAGCGATATAGGGGAAGCTCTGAAAGATGCGCGAAAACACGGCAATATAGGGGAAGTTATGAGAGGTGTGCTAAAACAGAATGATTAGGGGAAGGTATGAGTGGTTTGCGAAAACACATCGATATAGGGGAAGCTACGAGAGGTGTGTGAAAAAATATGGATATAGTGGAAGGATTGAGAGGTGCGCGAAAACACATCGATGCAGGGGAAGCTACGAGAGTTGCGTGAAAAAACATCGATATAGTGGAAGGTATGAGAGGTGCACGAAAACACAGCGATAGAAGGGAAGCTATGAGAGGTGTGCGAAAACACAGAAATATAGGGGAAACTATGAGAAGTATGCAAAAACACAGCGGTTTGGGCGAATCTATGAGAGGTTTGCGAAAATTTCATAATATATGGGAAGCTATTAGTGGTGCGCGAAAACACGGCGAAAAATGTTAAACTATGAGAGGTCCCTGAAAACACTGCGATATAGAGGAAGGTATGTGAGCTGCTTGATAACACAGCGATATAGGGGAAGTAATGAGATCTGTGCGAAAACACGGTGATATAGGGGAAGCTATGAGTGGTGAGCGAGAACACAGCGCTATATTGGAAGCCTTGGGAGGTGTGCAAAAACACAGGGATGTAGGGGAAGCTATGAGAGGTGCGTGAAAACATGGTGATATAGAGGAAGTTCTGTGAGCTGCTTGATAACACAGCGATATAGGGGAAGTAATGAGATCTGCGTGAAAACACGGTGATATAGGGGAAACTATGAGTGGTGAGTGAAAACACAGCGCTATAGGGGAAGCCTTTGGGGGGTGAGCAAAAACACAGGGATGTAGGGGAAGATATGAGAGGTGCGTGAAAACAGAACGATATAGGGGAAGCTATGAGAGGTGAGCGATAACTCAGCGATATAGGGGAAGCTTTGAGAGGTGTGCGAAATTACATGGATATCGGGGAAGCTATGAGAGGTGCGCGAAGACATTGCAATATATGGAAAGCTATGAGAGGTGCACGAAAACACAGCGATAGAAGGGAATCTATGAGGTGCGCGAAAACAGAGATATAGGGGAAGCTGTGAGAAGTGTGCAAAAACACAGCGATTTGGGCGAATCTATGAGAGGTTTGCGAAAATATCGCAATATATGGGAAGCTATTAGTGGTGCGCGAAAACACAGCAAAAAATGGGAAGCTATGAGAGGTCCCTGAAAACACTGCGATATAGAGGAAGGTATGTGAGCTGCTTGATAACACAGCGATATAGGGGAAGTAATGAGATCTGTGCGAAAACACGGTGATATAGGGGAAGCTATGAGTGGTGAGCGAAAACACAGCGCTATATGGGAAGCCTTGGGAGGTGCGCGAGAACACATCGATTTGGGGGAAGCTATGAGAGGTGCGCGGAAATATTGCAATATATAGAAACCTATGAGAAGCGCACGAGGACACAGCAATAGAGGGGAAGGTATGAGAGGTACGCGATAACACAGCAAAAAAGGAGAAGGTATGAGAGGTGCGCGAAAAAACAGTGATATATAGGAAACTATGGGAGGTGCGTGAAAACAGGGCGATATAGGGGTAGGTATCAGAGGTGCGCTTAGAGACAGTGATAAGCGGGAAGCTATGGGAGGTGCGTGAGAACACAGCAATGTAGGGGAAGCAATGAGAGCTGCACGAAAACAAGGCAAGGTCAGGGAAACTATGAAAGGTGCAGAAAAACACGGGAATATAGGGGAAGCTATGGAAGGTGCGTAAAAACATGGCGTTATAGGGGAAGGTATGAGAGGTGCGTGAAAACACAGCGATACAGGGGAAGGTATGACAGGTGCACGAAAACACAGTGATATAGGGGAAGATATGGGAAGTGCATGAAAACAGAGCAATATATGGGAAGCTATGAGAGCTGCTTGATAACACAGCGATATAGAGGAATATATGCGAGGTGTGCAAAAACACGGTGATGTAAGGGAAGCTACGAGAGGTGATTGAAAATACAGCTATATAGGGGAAGCATTGGGAGTTGCGCGAAATCACAGTGATATCAGGGAAGGGATGAGAGGTGCGTGAAAACACAGTGATATTGGGGAAGCTATGGGAGGTGCACGAAAACACAGCAATTATAGGGGAATGTATGGGAGGTGCGTGAAAACACTGCGATATAGGGCAAGGTATGAGAGGTGCGCGAAAACACGGCGTTATAGTCAAAGCTATGAGAGGTGAGCAAAAACAAAGCGATAGAGGTGAACGTATGAAAGGAGTGTGAAAACACAATGACATAGGGGAAGCTATGTGAGCTGCGCAAAAACACAGCAATATAGGGGAAGTTATGAGAGGTGCGTGAAAAGACAGCGATATACGGGAAGCTATGGCAGTTGCACGAAAACAAAACGATATAGGTGAAGGTATGAGAGGTGTGAGAAAACAGAGCGACATAGGGGAAGGTATGGGAGGTGCGTGAAAACACGGCGAAATAGGAGAAGGTATGAGAGGTGCGCGAAAACAGAACGACGTAAGGGAAAGTATGCGAGGTGCGCTAGAATGCGGCGATATAGGGGAAGCTAAAAGAGGTGCGCAAAAACACAGTGATTTGGGAGAATCTATGAGAGGTGCGTGAAAACATCGCAATATATGGAAGCAATGAGAGGTGCGCGAAAACACGACCATAAATGGGAAGCTCTGGGAGGTGCATGAACGCACGGCGATATAGGAGAAGATATGAGATGTGCGCGAAAACACGGTGATATAGGGGAAGATATGAGAGGTGAGCAAAAACACAGCGATATAGGGGAAGCCTTGGGAGGTGCACAAAATCACAGTGATATTGGGGAAGGGATCAGAGTCGCGTGAAACATAGCGATATAGAGGAAGGTATGACAGGTGCATGAAAACACAGCAATATAGGGGAAGGTATGAGAGGTGCGCTAAAACACAGTGATATAGGGGAAGCTATGGGAGGTGCGCGAAAACAGGGCAATATACGTGAAGGTATGAGAGTTGCGTGAAAACACCTCGATATAGGGGAATGTATGAGCGAAAACTCAGCTAAAAAGTGAAGGTATGAGAGGTGCAAGAAAACATGGCGTTATAGTCAAAGCTATGAGAGGTGAGCAAAAACACAACGATATAGGGGAAGCTATGCGAGCTGCGCGAAAACACAGCGATATAAGGGAAGATATGAGAGCTGCGCGAAAACACGTTGATATAGGGGAAGCTATAGGAGGTGCACGGAAACAGAGCATGAAAGGGGAAGGTATGAGAGCTGTGCGAAAAGACAGCGATATATGGGAAGATATGAGAGCTGCGCGAAAACACGTCGATATAGGGGAAGCTATAGGAGGTGCACGAAAACAGAGCCTGAAAGGGGAAGGTATGAGAGGTGTGAGAAAAAACAGCAATATAGGGGAAGCTATGGGAGGTGCGTGAAAGCATGGCAATATAGGAGAAGGTATGAGAGGTGTATGGAAACATAGTGATGTAGGGGAAGTTATGCGAGGTGTGCCAGAACACGGCGATATAGGAGATGCTATGAGAGGTGTGCAAAAACACAGCGATTTGGGGGAATCTACGAGAGGTGCGCGAAAACACGGCGAAAAATGGGAAGGTATAGGAGGTCTGTGAAAACAGGGCGATACAGAGGAAGTGATGAGAGGTGTACGAGAGCACAGCGACTTAGTGCAAGCTATGCAAGGTGTGCGAAAACACGGCGATGTAGGAGAAGCTATCAGAGGTGTGCTAAAAGACAGCGATTTGGGGCAAGCTATGAGAGGTGCGCGAAAAAATTTCAATATATGTTAAGCTATGAGAGGTGCACGAGAACACAGTGATATAGGGGATGGTATGAGAGGTGAGTAAAAACACAACGACATAGGGGAACGTATGCGAGGTGCACGAAAACACAGCGATATAGGAGAAGCTATGAGAGGTGCGCATAAACATGGCGATACAGGGGAAGCTATGAGAGGGGAGCATTAACTCAGCGATATATGGGAAGGTATGAGAGGTGCACCAAAACACAGCGATATAGGGGAAGCTATGGGAGGTGCACGAAAACACGGCGATATAGGGGAAGCTAAGAGAGGGGAGCATTAACTCAGCGATATATGGGAAAGTATGAGAGGTGCATGAAAACACAGCGATATAGGGGAAGCTATGGGAGCTGCGCAAAAACATAGCGATATAGGGAAAGCTATGAGCGGTGCGCCAAAATGCAGCAATACATGGGAAGCTACGCGAGGTGAGCGAAAAAACGTTGATATAGGGGAAGGTATGAGATGAGCGAAAACTCAGCTAAAAAGGGAAAGGTATGAGAAGTGCGCGAGAATACAGCGATATGGGCAAATCTATGAGAGGTGAGCTAAAACACAGCGATTTGCGTGAAGCTATGAGAGGTGCGCAAAAACATTGCAATATATGGAAAGCTATGACAGGTGTGCTAAAACACAGAAATAAGGGGAAACTATGTGAGGTGCGTCAAAACGGTGATATAGGGGAAAGCTATGACAGGTGCGTGAAAACACGGCGTTATGTGGGAAACTATGTGAGGTGCGTCAAAACGGTGATATAGGGGAAAGTATGAGAGGTTCACAAAAATACAGCGACGTAGCGAATCTATGGGAGGTGCGTGAAATGACAGCAATACCGGGAAGGTATGACAGGTGCGCTAAAGCACAGCAATATAGGGAAAGGTATGAGATGTCTGCAAAAACACGGCGATATAGGGGAAGGTATGAGAGGTGTGCGGAAAGACAGTGATATGCAGGAATCTGTGAGAGGTGAGTGAAAACACAGCGATATAGGGGAAGGTATAAGAGGTGCGCGAAAACACATCGATATAGGGGAAACTACGAGAGGTGCGTGAGAAAGCATCAATATAATGGAAGGTATGAGAGGTGCATGAAAACACAACGATATAGGGGAAGGTATGCGAGGTGTGCGAAAGCACAGCGATATTGGGGAAGCTATGAGAGGTGTGCGAAAACATGGCGATATAGGGGAAGCTATGAGAGGTGCGCGAAAACATGGCGATATGGGGGAAGGTATGAGTGGTGCGGGAAAACACAGTGTTATAGGGGAAGTTATGGGAGGTGCGCGAACACACTGCGATGTACATGGAGGTATGAGAGGTGCTTGAAAACACGTCCATATACGGGAAGGTATGAGAGGTGCGAGAAAACAAAGCGATATAGGGGAAGCTATGGGAGGTGCGTGAAAACACGGCGATATAGGAGAATGTATGAGAGGTGCGCTGAAACACAGCGATGTAGGGGAAGTATGAGTGGTGCGCGAAAACACAGCGATAAATGGGAATCCTTGGGAGGTGCACGACAACAGATCGATATTGGGGAAGGTATCAGAGGTGCGAGAAAACATAGCGATATAGGGTAAGGTATGAGAGGTGCGCGACAACACAGCAATATATGGGAAGCTATGGGAGTTGCACGAAAACAGAGCGATATAGCGGAAGGTGCGAGAGGTGCGAGAAGACATGGTGATATAGGGGAAGCTAAGAGAGGGGAGCATTAACTCAGCGATATATGGGAAGGTATGAGAGGTGCTCGAAAACACAGCGATATAGGGAAAGCTATGAGCGGTGCGAGAAAACACAGCAATATAGGGGAAGCTATGGGAGGTGTGTGAAAACACGCGATATAGGAGAAAGTATGAGAGGTGCGCTAATACACAGCGATGTAGGGGAAGGTATGAGTGGTGCGCGAAAACATAGCGATATATGGGAAGCCTTGGGAGGTGCACGACAACAGAGCGATATAGGAGAAGGTATCAGAGGTGCGCGAAAACATGGCGATATAGGGGACCCTATGTGAGGTGCGTGAAAACACAGCGATCTAGGGGAAGCTACGAGAGGTGTGCAAAAACATTGCAATATATGGCAAGCTATGAGATGTGTGCGAAAACATCGATATAGCGGAAGCTGTGTGAGGTATGCAAAAACACAGCAATATAGGGGAAGCTATGAAAGCTGCTTGATAACACAGAGTTATAGGGGAAGATGTGAGAGTTGCGCGAAAACAAGGCGATATAGGGGAAGCTACCAGAGGTGAGCGAAAACACAGCGATATAGGTGACGTTGTCAGAGATGTGCGAATACACAATGATATTGGGGAAGCTATGGAAGGTGCGGGAAAACACAGCGATATAGGAAAAGCTATGAGAGGTGCGCGAAAACACAGCGATACAGGGGAAAGTATGAGAGGTGCACGAAAACACAGCCATATAGGGGAAGCTATGAGAGGTGCGCTAAAACACAGCGATGTAGGGGAAGGTATGAGTGGTGCGCGAAAGCAGAGTAATAGAGGGGAAGTGATGAGAGGTGCACGAGAGCACTGCGACATAGGGGAAGCTATAGGGGAGCGCGAAAGCACATTGATACAGGGAAAGCTACATGAGGTGCGTGAAACACATCGATGTAGTGGAAGGTATGAGAGGTGCGCGAAAACACAGCAATATAGGGGATGCTAAGAGAGGGGAGCGTTAACTCAGCGATATATGGGAAGGTATGAGAGGTGCACGAAAACACAATGATATAGGGGAAGCTATGGGAGTTGCACGAAAACAGAGCGATATAGCGGAAGGTATGAGAGGTGCGCTAAAACACAGCGATGTAGGGGAAGGTATGAGTGGTGCGCGAAAACACAGCAATATATGGGAAGCCTTGGGAGGTGCACGACAACAGAGCGATATAGGGGAAGGTATCAGAGGTGCGTGAAAACATGGCGATATAGGGGACGCTATGTGAAGTGCGTGAAAACACAGCGATCTAGCGGAAGCTATGAGAGGTATGCGAAAACATTGCAATATATGGAAAGCTATGAGATGTGTGCGAAAACATCAATATAGCGGAAGCTGTGGGAGGTATGCAAAAAAACACAGCAATATAGGGGAAGCTATGAAAGCTGCTTGATAACACAGAGTTATAGGGGAAGATGTGAGAGTTGCACGAAAACACAGCGATATAGGGGAAGCTACCAGAGCTGAGCGAAAACACAGCGATATAGGGGACGTTGTCAGAGATATGCGAATACACAATGATATTGGGAAAGCTATGGGAGGTGCGGGAAAACACAGCGATATAGGAGAAGCTATGAGAGGAGTGCGAAAACACAGCGATGTAGGGGAAGCTATGGGAGATGTAAGAAAACACAGCGATACAGGGGAAAGTATGAGAGGTGCGCGGAAACACAGTCATATTGGGGAAGCTATGAGAGGTGAGCAATAACACAGCGATAAAGGTGAAGCTTTGGGATGTGCGCGTAAAGACAGCGATATAGGGGAAGGTATGAGAGGTGCGCCAAAACACAGCGATATAGGGGAAGCTACGCGAGGTGAGCGAAAACACGTTGATATAGGGGAAGGTATGAGATGAGTGAAAACTCAGCTAAAAAGAGGAAGGTATGAGAAGTGCACAAGAACATGGCGATATGGGCAAATCTATGAGAGGTGAGCTAAAACACAGCGATATAGGGGATTCTATCAGAGGTACGCTAAAACACAGAGATATAGGGGAAGCTATGAGAGGTGCGTGAAAACACAACGATATAGGGGAAGGTATGCGAGGTGTGCGAAAACACGGCGATATATGGGAAGCTATGAGAGGTGCGCGAAAACACGGCCATATTTTGGAAGATAAGGGAGGTTTGCGAAAACACAGCGCTGGGAATGTATGAGAGGTGCGCGATAACATGGCGATACAGGGGAAGGTATGAGATGTGTGCGAAAACACAGTGTTATTGTGGAAACTATGGGATGTGCATGAAAACACAACGATATAGGGGAAACTCTGGGAGGTGTGCTAAAACACAGCGATATAGGGGAAACTATCAGAGGTGCGCGAAACACAGCAATATAGGGGAAGCTATGAGAGGTGCGCGAAAACATGGTGATATAGGGCAAGTTATGAGAGATGAGTGAAATCATAGCCTAAAAGTGGAAGGTATGAGAGGTGCGCGAGAAAACGGCGATATTGGCAAAGTTATGAGAGGTGCACGAGAACACAGCGATAGAGGGGAAGTTATGAAAGGTGCACGAAACCACAGCGATATAGGGGAAGGTATGGATGGGGTACGAAAACAAGGCGATATAGGGGAAGTTATGAGAGGTGTGCGAAAACACAATGATATAGGGGGAGGTATGAGTTGTGTGCGAAAACACAGTCATATAGAGGAATCTATAGGAGGTGTGCGGAAACGCAGCGATATATGGGAAGCTATGGGAGGTGCGCAATGACAGAGCGATATAGGGGAAGGTATGAGAGGTGCGAGAGAACACAGCGATATAGGGGAAGCTATGGGAGGTTCGTGAAAACACGGCGATATAGGAGAAAGTACGAGAGGACTACGAAAACACATCGATGTACGGGAAGCTATGAGAGGTGCGCGAAAACAGTGATATTGCGGAAGCTATGGGAGTTACGCGACAAACACAGCAATATAGGGGAAGGTATGGGAGGTGCGCGAAAACACGGCGATATACGTGGAGGTATCACAGGTGCGTGAAAACACGTCGATATAGGGGAATGTATGAGAGGTGCAAGAAAACATGGCGATATAGGGGAAGCTATAAGAAGTGAGCAAAAATACAGCAGTATAAGGGAAGGTATGAGAGGTGTGCGAAAACACAATGATATTGGGGAAGCTATGGGAGGTGCGGGAAAACACAACAATATAGGATAAGGTATGAGAGGTGCGCAAAAACACAGCAATAAAGGGGAAGGTATGAGAGGTGCGCAAAAACACAGCGACATAGTGGAATCTATGGGAGGTGCACGAAAACACGGTAATATACGTGAAGCTATGAGCGGTGCGTGAAAACACGACGATATATGGAAAGCTATGAGAGGTGCACGAGAACACAGCGATAGAGGGGAAGGTATGGGTGGTGTACGAAAACAAAGCGATATAGGGGAAGTTATGAGAGGTGTGCAAAAACACTACGATATAGGGGGAGGAATGAGTTGTGTGTGATAACACAGTCATATAGAGGAATCTATAGGAGGTGCGCAAAAACACAGCGATATATGGGAAGCTATGGGAGGTGCGCAATGACAGAGCGATATAGGGGAAGGTATGAGGGGTGCGACAAGACACAGCGATATAGGGGAAGCTATGGGAGGTGCGTGAAAACACGGCGACATAGGAGAAAGTATGAGAGGAGTACAAAAACACATCGATGTACGGGAAGCTATGAGAGGTGCGCGAAAACAGTGATATTGCGGAAGCTATGGGAGTTACGCGACAACACAGCAACATAGGAGAAGGTATGGGAGGTGCGCGAAAACACGGCGATATACGTGGAGGTATCAGAGGTACGTGAAAACACGTCGATATAGGGGAAGGTATGAGAGGTGCAAGAAAACTTCTTCACTCAGAGAGTGGTGAATCTGTGGAATTCTCTGCCACAGGAAGCAGTTGAGGCCAGTACATTGGCTATACTTAAGAGGAAGTTAGATATGGCCCTTGTGGCTACAGGGATCAGGGGGTATGGAGGGAAGGCTGGGGCGGGGTCTGAGTTGGATGATCAGCCATGATCATAATAAATGGCGGTGCAGGCTTGAAGGGCCGAATGGCCTACTCCTGCACCTATTTTCTATGTTTCTATGTTTCTAAAACACGGCGATATAGGGGAAGCTATAGGAGGTGAGCAAAAACACAGCAATATAGGGGAAGGTATGAGAGGTGCGCAAAATCACAGCGACATAGTGGAAACTATGGGAGGTACATGAAAACACGGCAATATACTTGAAGCTATGAGAGGTGCGTGAAAACACGACGATATAGGGGAAGGTATGAGAGATTAGCGAAAACTCAGCTAAAAAGGGGAAGTTATGCGAGGTGCGCAAAAACACGGCGATTTAGGAGAAGCTATGAGGGGTGCGCCTAAACACAGCGATTTGGGGGAATCTATGAGAGGTGCACACAAACATTGCAATATATTTTAAGCTATGAGAGGTGTACGAGAACACAGCGATATAGGGGAAGGTGTGGGAGGTGCACGAAAACACGGCGATACAGGGGAAGGTATGAGAGGTGAGCGAAAACACAGCGATATAGGGGAAGGTATGAGAGGTGCACAAAAACACAGCGATATAGAGGAAGGTATGGGAGGTACGTGAAAACAGGGCGTTATAGGGGTAGGTATTAGAGGTGCGCAAAAACACAGCGATATAGGGCAATCTATGGGAGGTGCGCGAAAACAAAGCAATACAGGGTAAGGTATGGGAGGTGCATGAAAACATGGCGATACAGGGGAAGGTATGAGAGTTGCGTGAAAACACAGTGATATAGGGGAAGCTATGGAAGGTGCACGAAAACATGGTGATATACGTGATGTTAAAAGAGGTGCGCGAAAACAGAGCAATTTGAGGGAAGCTATGAGAGGTGAGCGAAAACATTGCAATACATGGAAAGCTATGAGAGGTGCACGAGAACACAGTGATAGAGGGGAAGCTATGAGAGCTGCGGGAAAATGCAACGATATAGGGTAAGGTATGAGAGGTGCGCGAAAACACAGCAATATAGGGGAAGCTATGGGAGGTGCATGAAAACAAGGCGATATACGTGAAGCTATGAGAGGTGCGTGAAAACACGTCGATATAGGGGAAGGTATGAGAGATTAGCGAAAACTCAGCTAAAAGGGGAAGGTATGAGTGTTGCGCGAGAACACGGCGATATAGACAAAGCTATGAGAGGTGAGCAAAAACACAGTGATATAGGGAAAGATAGGCGAGGTGCGCGAAAACACAGCGATATAGGGGAAGCTATGAGAGGTGCACGTAAACACAGTGATTTGGGGGAATCTATGAGAGGTGCACAAAAACATTGCAACATATGTTAAGCTATGAGAGGTGTACGAGATCAAAACGATATAGCGGAAGCTGTGGGAGGTGCACGAAAACACGGCGATACAGGGGAAGCTATGAGAGGTGAGCAAAAACACAGCGATATAGGGGAAGCTATGGGAGGTGCATGAAAACAGGGCGTTATAGGGGAAAGTATTAGAGGTGCGCAAAAACACAACGATTAGGGGAATCTATGGGAGGTGCACGAAAACACAGCGATATGGGGAAGGGATGGGAGGTGCACGAAAATGCGGCGATATAGGGGAAGGTATGAGAGATGCACGAAAACACAGTGAAATAGGGGAAGCTATGGGAGGTGCGCGAATACATGGTGATGCACGTGATGTTATGAGAGGTGCACGAAAACAGAGCAATTTGAGGGAAGCTATGAGAGGTGCGCGAAAACATTGCAATATATGGCGAGCTATGAGAGGTGCAGGAGAATACAGCGATAGAAGGGAAGCTATGAGAGGTGCGCGGAACCACATCGATATAGGGGAAGGTATGGGTGGTGCATGAAAACATGGCGATATAGGGGAAGATATGAGAGGTGCGCAAAACCACAGCGATATAGGGGAAGGTATGGGTGGTGCACGAAAATATGGCAATATAGGGGAAGGTATGGGTGGTGCACGAAAACATGGCGATATAGGGGAAGGTATGAGAGGTGTGTGAAAACACAACGATGTAGGGGGAGGTATGAGAGGTGTGCGAAAACACAGTCATATAGAGGAATCTATAGGAGGTGCGTGAAAACGCAGCGATATATGGGAAGCGATGGAAGGTGTGCAATGACAGAGCGCTATAGGGGAATGTATGAGGGGTGCGACAAAACACAGCGATATAGGGGAAGCTATGGGAGATGCGAGAAAACACGGCGATATAGGAGAAAGTATGAGAGGAGTACGAAAACACATCGATATACGGGAAGCTATGAGAGGTGCGCGAAAACAGTGATATTGCGGAAGCTATGGGAGTTACGCGACAACACAGCAATATAGGGGAAGGTATGGAGGTACGCGAAAACACGGTGATATACGTGAAGGTATCAGAGGTGCGTGAAAACACGTCAATATAAGGGAAGGTATCAGAGGAGCAAGAAAGCATGGCGATATAGTGGAAGCTGTATGAAGTGAGCGAAAACACAATGATATTGGGGAAGCTATGGGAGGTGCGGGAAAACGCAACGTTATAGGGTAAGGTAAGAGAGGTGCACGAAAACACAGCAATATAGGGGAAGGTATGAGAAGTGCACAAAAACACAGCGACATAGTGGAATCTATGGGAGATGCATGAAAACATGGCGATATACGTGAAGCTATGAGAGGTGCGTGAAAACACGACGATATGGGGGAAGGTATGAGAGATTAACGAAAACTCAGCTAAATAGGGGAAGGTATGAGTGATGCGCGAGAACATGGCGATATAGGCAAAGTTATGAGAGGTGTACAAAAACACTGATATAGGGGAAGGTATGCGAGGTGCGCGAAAACACAGCAATATAGGGGAAGCTATCAGAGGTGCGCGTAAACACAGCGATTTGGGGGAATCTATGAGAGGTGCACACAAACATTGCAATATATGTTAAGCTATGAGAGGTGTATGAGAACACAGCGATATAGGGGAAGGTGTGGGAGGTGCATGAAAACACGGCGATACAGGGGAAGGTATGAGAGGTGAGTGAAAACACAGCGATATAGGGGAAGGTATGAGAGGTGCACAAAAACACAGCGATATAGGGGAAGGTATGGGAGGTGTGTGAAAACGGCGTTTTAGGGGTAGGTATTAGAGGTGCGCAAAAACACAGCAATATAGGGGAATCTATGGGAGGTGCGCGAAAACAGAGCGATACAGGGGAAGGCATGGGAATTTTATGAAAACACAGCGATACAGGTGAAGGTATGAGAGGTGCACGAAAACACAGTGATATAGGGGAAGCTATGGGCAGTGTGCAAAAACATGGTGATATACGTGATGTTATGAGAGGTGCGCGAATACAGAGCAATTTGAGGGGAGCTATGAGAGGTGAGCGACAACATTGCAATATATGGAGAGCTATGAGAGGTGCACGAGAACCCAGTGAAAGAGGAGAAGCTATGAGAGGTGTGTGAAAACACAGCAATATAGGGGAAGCTATGGGAGGTGCACGAAAACACGGCGATATAGGGGAAGGTATGAGAGATTAGCGAAAACTCTGCGAGGAGGATGCTAAGAGGATGCAGGGTGACTTGGATAGGTTGGGTGAGTGGACAAATTCATGGCAGATGCAATTTAATGTGTATAAATGTGAAGTTATCCACTTTGGTGGCAAAAATAGGAAAACAGATTAATATCTGAATGGTGGCCGATTAGGAAAAGGGGAGGTGCAACGAGACCTGGGTGTCATTATACACCAGTCATTGAAAGTGGGCGTGCAGATACCGCAGGCGGTGAAAAAGGCGAATGGTATGCTGGCATTTATAGCGAGAGGATTCGAGTACAGGAGCAGGGAGGTAATACTGCAGTTTTACAAGGCCTTGGTGAGACCACACCTGGAGTATTGTGTGCAGTTTTAGTCCCCTAATCTGAGGAAAGACATCCTTGCCATAGAGGGAGTACAAAGAAGGTTCATCAGATTGATTCCTGGGATGGCAGGACTTTCATATGAAGAAAGACTGGATGAACTGGGCTTGTACTCGTTGGAATTTAGAAGATTGAGGGGGGATCTGATTGAAACGTATAAATTCCTAAAGGGTTTGGACAGGCTAGATGCAGGAAGATTGTTCCCGATGTTGGGGAAATCCAGAACGAGGGGCCACAGTTTGAGGATAGAGGGGAAGCCTTTTAGGACCGAGATTAGGAAAAACTTCTTCACACAGAGAGTGGTGAATCTGTGGAATTCTCTGCCACAGGAAACAGTTGAGGCCAGTACATTGGCTATATTTAAGAGGGAGTTAGATATGGCCCTTGTGACTACGGGGATCAGGGGGTATGGAGGGAAGGCTGGGGCGGGGTTCTGAGTTGGATGATCAGCCATGATCATACTGAATGGCGGTGCAGGCTCGAAGGGCCGAATGGCCTACTCCTGCACCTATTTTCTATGTTTCTATGATGCGCGAGAACACGGCGATATAGGCAAAGCTATGAGAGGTGAGCAAAAACAGTGATATAGGGAAAGATATGCGAGGTGCGCGTAAACACAGCGATTTGGAGGAATCTATGAGAGGTGCACAAAAATATTGCAATATCTGTTAAGCTATGAGAGGTGTACGAGAACACAGCAATATAGAGGAAGGTGTGGGAGGTGCACAAAAACACGGCGATACAGGGGAAAGTGTGAGAGGTGCGCAAAAACACAGCGATATAGAGGAAAGTATGGGAGGTGCGTGTAAACAGGGCGTTATAGGGGAAGGTATTAGAGGTGCGCAAAAATACAGCGATTAGAGGAATGTATGGGAGGTGCACAAAAACACAGCGACAGAGGGGAAACTATGAGATGTGCGCAATAACACAGTGAAAAAGGGGAAGATATGAGAGGTGCGCAAAAACACAGCGATATGGGGGAATCTACGGGAGGTGCGCGAAACCACAGCGATATAGGGGAAGGTACGGGTGGTGCACGAAAACACGGCGATACAGGGGAAGGTATAAGAGGTGCGCGAAAACACAACCATATTGGGAAATCTATGGGAGGTGCCTGAAAACACAGCGATAATGGGAAGGTATGGGAGGTGTGCGAAAACACAGTAATACACCGGAATGTATGAGATGTGCGCGAAAACACAGCAATATATGGGAAGGTATGGGACGTACGTGAAAACACAGTGTTATGGGGGTAGGTATGCGAGGTGCGTGAAAACACAGTGATATATGGGAAGCTATGGGAGGTGAGCGAAAGCAGAGCAATATAGGGGAAGTGATGAGAGATGCACGAGAGCACAGCGACATAGGGGAAGCTGCGGGAGGTGCGTGAAAACAGTGATATAGGGGAAGGTATGAGAGGTGTGCTGAAACACAGCAATATAGGGGAATTATGAAAGGTCTGCGAAAACATGGCGATATAGGTGAAAGTATGAGAGGTGCACTAAAAGACAGTGATATGGGAGAAACTATGAGAGGTGCGCGAATACACAGCGATACAGGGGAAGGTATGAAAGGTGCACAAAATTACATCGATACAGGCGAAGCTACGAGAGGTGCGTGCAAACACATCGATATTGTTGAGGTTATGAGAGGTGCGGGAAAACCCAGCGATATAGGAGAAGCTATGCAAGGTGCGTGAAAACACAATGATATAGGGGAAGCTATGAGAGGTGTGCGAAAACACAGCGATATAGGGGAAGTTATGAGATGTGCACGGAAACACAGCGATATGGGGGAAGCTATGGGAGGTGCCCGAAAACACGGCGATATAGGAGAATGTATGAGAGGTGTGCAAAAACGCAGCGATATATGGGAAGCTATGGATGGTGCGCGGAAACAGAGCGATATAGGGGAAGGTATGAGAGGTGTGAGAAAACACAGTGATATAAGGGAAGCTATGGGAGGTGCATGAAAACACGGTGATGTAGGAGAACATATGAAAGGTGCGCAAAAACACAGTGATGTAGGGGAAGGTATGTGAGGTGCGCAAAAACACAGCAATATATTTGAAGCTATGGGAGGAGCGCGACAACAGAGCGATATAGGTGAAGGTATCAGAGGTGCGAGAAAACACAGAGATATAGAGGAAGCTATGCCAGGTGCGCGAAAACATGGCGATATAGAGGAAGATACTCGAGGTGCGTGAAAAAAAACGATTAGGGGAAGCTACGGGAGGCACACGAAAACACAGCAATATAGGTGAAACTATGACAGCTGCTAGGTAACACAGCGATATAGGGGAAGATATGAGAGGTGCACGAAAATACGGCGATATAGGGGAAGATAAAAGAGGTGCGAGAAAACACGGCGATATAGGAGAAAGTATGAGATGTGCGTGAAAATATCGCAGTACATGGCAAGCTATGAGAGGTGTGTGAAAACAGAGACATAGCGGAAGCTACGGGAGGTACACGACAAGACAGCTATATATGGGAAGCAGTGAGAGATGCTTGATAACACAGCGATATAGGGGAAGATATAAGAGGTGCGCAAAAACATGGCGATATAGGGGAAGCTATGGGAGGTGTGCAAAAACACAATGATATTGGCGAAACTATGGGAGGTGCGCGAACCTACAGCAATATAGGGGAAGCTATGGGAGGTGCACGAAAACACAGCGCTATAGTGGAATATATGAGAGGTGTGTGAAAACACGGCGATATAGGGGAAGCTCTGGGAGGTGCACGAAAACACAGTAGTTTAGTGTAAGGTATGAGAGGGAAACGAAAACACAGCGATATAGGGGAAGCTATCGGATGTGCGTGAAAACACAGTGATATAGGGGAAGCTATGGGAGGTGTGCGAAAACATTGCAAAATAGGGGAAGCTATGAGAGGTGCCCGAGAGCACAGCGATACAGGGGAAGCTATGCGAGGTGCGCGAAAACACACCTATATAGAGGAAAGTATGAGCGGTGCGCGAAAACATGGCAATATAGGGGAAGGTATGAGAGGTGCGAGAAGACACAGTGATATGGGGGACGCTATGGGAGGTGCGTGAAAACTCTGTGATATAGGAGAAGGTATGAAAGGTGCGCGAAAACACAACAATGCAGGGGAATCTATGAGAGGTGCGCGAAAACACTGCCACATTTTCGAAGGTATGGGTGGTGCGCGGAAACACAGCGATAAGGGGAAGGTACGGGAGGTTCGCAAAAACACAGCTCTATCGGGGAATGTATGAGAGGTGCACGAAAACACGACGATACAGGGGAAGGTATGAGAGGTGCACGAAAACGCAGCGTTATTGTGGAAACTATGGGAGGTGCATGAAAGCACGATATAGGGGAAGCTCTTGGAGGTGCGCGAAAACACAGCTATATAGGGCAAACTATCAGAGGTGGGCGAAAATACAGCAATGTAGGGGAAGCTATGGGAGGTGTGAGAAAACACATCGATACAGGGTAAGTTATGAGAGGTGCGCGAAAACACAGCGATTTGGGGGAAGCTATGAGAGGTGTGCTAAAGCACTGCGATATATGGGAAGCTATGGGAGGTGTGTGAAAAAACTACGATATAGGGGAAGGGATGAGATGTGCGCAAACACACAGCGATGTAGGGGAAGCTGTGGGATGTGCATGAAAACACAGCGATACTGGGGATGGTATGAGAGGTGCGCGAAAACACATCGATATAGGGGAAGCTACGAGAGGTGCGCGAAAACACAGCGACATAGTGGAAGGTATGAGAGGTGCGTGAAAACACAGAGATATAGGGAAACCTATGAGATGTGCACGAAAACACAGCGATGTAGGGGAAGCTAACGAAGTGCGCAAAAATACAGCTATATAGGGGAAGGTATGGGAGGTGCACAAAAACAGAGCGATATATGGGAAGGCATGAGAGGTGAGAGAAACACAGCGATATAGGGGAAGCGATGGGAGGTGCATGAAAACACGGCTATATAGAAGAAGTTATGAGATCTGCGCGAAAACACAGCGATTTGGGGGAAGCTATGAGATGTGTGCGAAAACATTGCAATATATATAGGAAGCTATGAGAGATGCGCGAAAACACTGCGATATATTGGAAGCTATGGGAGGCGCGTGAAAATAGAGCGATATTAGGGAAGGTAGGAGAGGTGCATAAAAACAGTGATATCGGAGAAGTTATGAGAGGTGTGTGAAAACACAGCGATATAGGGAAAATTTGTTTTCGCGCACTTCTCATAGCTTTCCCCAGATCACTGTCTATTCGCGCACCTCTCATACCGTCCTCAATATCACTGTCTTTTCACGCACCTCTCATTACTTCCCCTATATCGCTGTATTTTTGCGCACGTATCATACCTTCCCCTATATCGCTGTGCATTCATGCGCATCTCATAACGTCCCCTATATCGCTGTGCATTTGTGCATCTCCCATAGCATCCCCTATATCGCTGTGCCTTCACGCACCTCTCATACCTTCCCCTATATCGCCGTGTTTTCATGTACCTTCCATACCTTCCCCTATATCGCTGTGTTTTCACGCACCTCTCATACCTTCCCGTATATCACAGTGTTTTTGCTGACCACTCATTGCTTTGCCACATATCGCTGTGTTCTCGCGCACCTCTCATAGCTTCGCTAATATGGCTGTGTTTTCGCGCACCTCTCATACCTTCCCCTGTATCGCTGTGTTTTCGCGCACCTCTCATAGCTTCCCCTAGATCGCTGTGTTTTCTGCACCTCGCATAACTTCGACTATATCGTTGAGTTTTTGCGAATCTCTCATACCTTCCACTATATTGATGTGTTTTCGCGCACTTCCCATAGCTTCCCCAACATGGCTGTGCTTTCGCGCACCTCTCATAGCTTCTCCTATATTGTTGTTTTTTCCTGCACCTCACATAACTTCCCCAATATCATTGTGTTTTCGCACACCTCTGATACCTTCCCGTGTATCGCTGTGTTTTCGCTCACCTCTTATAGCTACCCCTAGATCGCCGTGTTTTTGCGCACCTCTCACATCTACCCCTATATCGCTGTGTTATCAAGCAGCTCTCATAGATTTCCCTATATTGCTGTGTTTTTGCATACCTCCCATAGCTTCCGCTTTCTCGCTGTTTTCGCAAACCTCTCATAGCTTGCCATATATGCTATATTTTTGCAAACCTCTCATAGCTTCCCCTATATCACTGTGTCTTCTCACACCTCTGATACCTTCCCCTATATCGCTCTGTTGTCGCACACCTCCCATGGCTTCCCATATATCGTTGTGTTTTCATGCACCTCTCATATTTTCTCCTATATCGCCGTGTTTTCTCGCAACTCTCATACCTTCCCCTATATCGCTCTGTTTTTGTGCACTTCTCATAGCTTCCCCTATATCGCTATGTTTTCTGGCACCTCTCATAGTTTCCCCTATATCACTGTGTTTTCACTCACCTCGCATACCTTTCCTCAAATCTCTGTGTTTTTGCGCACCTCTCATAGCCTCCCCTACATCTCTGTGTTTTTGCGCATTTCTCATACATTCTCCTATATCGCCGTCCTTTCACGCACCTCCCATAGCTTCCACTATATTGCTGTTTTCTTGCACCTCTCATACCTTCCCCAATATCACTCTGTTTTCGTGCACCTCCCATAGCTTCCCATATATCGCTATGTTTTCGCGTACCTCTCATACCTTCCACTATATCGCTATCTTTCCATGCACCTCCCATAGGTTCCCCTGCATCGCTGTGTTTTCGTGGGGCTATCGCACCCTCCCCTGTGTTGCTGTGTTCTCGTGCACTTCTCTTAGCTTTCCATATAATGCAATGATTTCGCGCACCTCTCATAGCTTCCCCTATATCGTTGTGTTTTCGCGCACCTCTCATACCTTCCCGTATATCACAGTGTTTTTGCCGACCACTCATTGCTTTGCCATATATCGCTGTGTTCTCGCGCACCTCTCATAGCTTCGCTAATATGGCTGTGTTTCCGCGCACCTCTCATACCTTCCCCTGTATCGCTGTGTTTTTGCGCACCTCTCATAGCTTCCCATATATCGCTGTGTCTCCACACACTTCTCATAGCTTCCCCTAGATCGCTGTGTTTTCTGCACCTCGCATACCTTCGACTATATCGTTGAGTTTTTGCGAACCTCTCATACCTTCCACTATATCAATGTGTTTTTGCACACCTCTCGTAGCTTCCCCTGTATCGATGTGTTTTTGCGCATTCCTCATTCTCCTATATTGCCGTCTTTTCACGCACCTCCCATAGCTTCCACTATATTGCTGTGTTTTCTTGCACCACTCATACCTTCCCCTATATCGCTCTGTTTCCGTGCACCTCTCATAGCTTCCCCTATATCGCTGTGTTTTCTTGCACCTCCGATAGCTTCCCATATATCGCTGTGTTTTCTCACACCTCTGATAACTTGTCCTATATCGCTGTGTTGTCATGCACCTCCCATGGCTTCCCATATATAGCTGTGTTTTTGCGCACCTCTCAAAGCTTCCCCTATATCAATGTGTTTTCGTGTACCTCGCATACCTTCTCCTATATAGTTGTGTTTTTGTGCACCTCTCATACCTTCCACTATATCGATGTGCTTCGCGCACCTATCATAGCTTCCCCTGTATCGATGTGTATTCGCGCAGCTCTCATACCTGACCCTATATCGTCTTGTTTTTGCAGACCTCTCGTACCTTCCCCTATATCATTGTGTTTTCGCGCACCTCTCATACCTTCCACTATATTGATGTGTTTTTGCGTACCTCTCATAACATCCCCTATATCGCTGTGTTTTCACGCACCTCCCACAGTTTCCCATTTTTCGTCTTGTTTTCGTGCACCTCTCATACCTTCCCCTACATCGCTGTGTTTTCACGCACTTCTCATACCTTCCCCTACATCGCTGTGTTTTCACGCACTTCTCATAACTTCCCCTATATCGCTGTCTTCTCACGCACGTCCCATAGCTTCACCTTTATCACTGTGTTATTGCTTGCCTCTCATAGCTTCCCCTATATCGCTGGGTTTTCGCGTACCACTCATGTCTTCACCTATATCGCTATGTTTTCGCTCCTCTCATTACTTCCCTTATATCGCTGTGTTTTTTCGCACCTCTGATACATTCTCCAGTATCGCCGTGTTCTCGCACACCTCTCATACCTTCCCCTATATCACTGTGCTTTCGCGCACGTCCCATAGCATCCCCTATATCACTGTGCCTTCACGCACTTCTCATACCTTTCCCTATATCGCCCTGTTTTCACGCACCTCCCATACCTTCCCCGATATCGCTGTGTTTTCATGCACCTCTCATACCTTCCCCTATATCACTGTGCCTTCGCGCACCTCTCATACCTTCCTCTATATCGCCCTGTTTTCGCGCACCTCCCAAACCTTCCCCGATATCGCTGTGTTTTCATGCACCTCTCATACCTTCCCCTATATCGCTGTGTTTTTGCGCACCTCTCATACCTTCCCCTATATCGCTGTGTTTTCGCGCACCTCTCATGGCTTCCCCGATCTCGCCGTGTATTCATGCACATGTCATACCTTCCCCTATATTGCTGACTTTTCGCGCAAATCCCATAGCTTCACCTTTATCGCTGTTTTATTGCTCACCTCTCATAGCTTCCCCTATATTGCCGTGTTTTCACGCACCTCTCATGTCTTCACCTATATCGCTATGTTTTCGCTCCTCTCATGACTTCCCTTATATCGCTGTGTTCTCGCTAATGTCTCATACCTTCCCCTATATAACTGTGCCTTCGCGCACCTCTAATACCTTTCCCTATATCGCCCTGTTTAGGCGCACCTCCCATACCTTTCCCGATATCGCTGAGTTTTCGTGCACCTCTCATACCTTCCCCTATATCGCTGTGTTTTCACGCACCTCTCATAACTTCTCCTACATCGCTGTGTTTTCACGCACCTCTAATACCTTTCCCTATATCGCCCTGTTTTTGCGCACCTCCCAAACCTTCCACGATATCGCTGTATTTTTGCGCACCTCTCATATCTTCCTCTATATTGCCGTGTTTTCATGCACATCTCATAATGTCCCCTATACCACTGTGTATTCGCGCACCTCCCATTGCTTCCCCTATATCACTGTGCCTTCACGCACCTTTCATACCTTCCACTATATCGCTGTGTTTTCGCGCACTTCTCGTATCTTCCCCTATATCGCCGTTTTCAAGCGCACCTCTCATACCCTCCCGTATATTGCGATGATTTAGCGCACCTTTTATAGCTCCCCCCAAATCGCTGCGTTTTTGTGCACCTCTCATACCTTCCCCTATTTCGGCATGTTTTCATGCACCTCCCATAGCTTCCCATATATCACTGTGTTTTCGAGCACCTCTGATAGATTCCCCTATGTCGCTGTATTTTCGCGCACCTCCCATTATTTCCTCTATATTGCTGTGTTTTTGCACAGCTCTGATAACTTCCCCTATATCGGTGTGCTTTCGCTCACCTCTCATACCTTCCCATATACCGCTGTGTTTTCATGCACCTCCCATAGCTTCCCATTTCTCGCTGTGTTTTCACGCAATTCTCATGTGCTTTTGTGCACCTCTTATAGCTTCCCCTATGCCGCCGTGTTTTCGCGTACCTCGCATAGCTTCCCCTACATCGTTGTGTTTTCGCGCACCTCTCATGTCTTCACCTATATCGCTATGTTTTCACTCCTCTCATTACTTCACTTATATCGCTGTGTTTTCGCGCACGTCCCATAGCATCCCCTATATCGCTGTGTTTTCGTGCACCTCTCATAGCTTCCCCTATATCGCTGTGTTTTCACGCACCTCTCATAACTTCCCCTATATCGCTGTCTTTTCACGCTCAACCCACAGCTTCACCTTTATCGCTGTGTTATTGCTCACCTCTCATAGCTTCCCCTATATCGCCAGGTTTTCGCGCACCACTCATGTCTTCACCTATATCGCTATGTTTTCGCTCCTCTCATTACTTCCCTTATATCGCTCTGTTTTCTCGCACCTCTGATACATTCCCCTGTATCGCCGTGTTTTCGTGCACCTCTCATGTCTCCCCCTATATCGTTGTGCATTTGCGCACTTCTCATACCTTCCCCTATATCGCCCTGTTTTCACGCACCTCCCATACCTTCCCCTATATCGCTGTGTTTTTGGACACCTCTCATACCTTCCCCTATATCGCTGTGTTTTCGCACACCTCTCATGGCTTCCCCAATATCACCATTTACTCATGCACATATCATACCTTCCCCTATATTGCTGTCTTTTCGTGCACATCCCATAGCTTCACCTTTATCGCTGTTTTATTTCTCACCTCTCATAGCTTCCCCTATATCGCCGTGTTTTTGCGCACCTCTCATGTCTTCACCTATATTGCTATGTTTTCGCTACTCTCATTACTTCCCTTATATCGCTGTGTTCTCGCTCATGTCTCATACCTTACCTTATATCACTGTGCTTTCGCGCACATTCCATAGCGTCCGCTATATCGCTGTGTTTTCGGGCACCTCTAATACCTTTCCCTATATCGCCCTGTTTTTGCGCACCTCCCATACCTTCCGCGATATCGCTGTATTTTTGCGCACCTCTCATATCTTCCCCTATATTGCCGTGTTTTCATGCACATCTCATAATGTCCCCTATCTCGCTGTGTATTCGCGCACCTCCCATAACATCCCCTATATCACTGTGCCTTCACGCACCTTTCATACCTTCCCCTATATCGCCCTGTTTTCACGCACCTCCCATACCTTCCCTTATATCGCTGTGTTTTCATGCACCTCTCATACCGTCCCCTATATCGCTGTGTTTTTGCACACCTCTCATACCTTCCCCTATATTGCTGTGTTTTCGCGCACCTCTCATGGCTTCCGCGATATCGCCGTGTATTCCTGCACATTTCATACCTTTCCCTATATTGCTGTCTTTTCGCACACATCCCATAGCTTCACCTTTATCGCTGTGTTATTGCTCACCTCTCATAGCTTCCCCTATATTGCTGGGTTTTCGCGCACCACTCATGTCTTCACCTATATCGCTATGTTTTCGCTCCTCTCATTACTTCCCTTATATCGCTGTGTTTTCTCGCACCTCTGATACATTCCCCAGTATCACCGTGTTCTCGCACACCTCTCATACCTTCCCCTATATCACTGTGCCTTCGCGCACGTCCCATAGCGTCCCCTATATCGCTGTGTTGTCGGGCACCTCTCATACCTTTCCCTATATCACCATGTTTTCGCACACATCCCATAGCTTCCACTATATTGCCCTGTTTTCATGCACCTCTCATAACTTCTCCTGTATCGCTGTGTTTTTGCGCACCTCTCATACGTTCCCCTATATCGCTGTGTTTTTGCACACCTCTCACAACTTCCCCTATATCGCTGTCTTTAGTGCACATCCCATAGTTCACCTTTATCGCTGTGTTATTGCTCACCTCTCATAGCTTCCCCTATATCGCCGTATTTTCACGAACCTCTCATGTCTTCACCTATATCGCTATGTTTTCGCTCCTCTCATTACTTCCCTTATATCGCTCTGTTTTCTCGCACCTCTGATACATTCCCCTGTATCGCCGTGTTTTCGTGCACCTCTCATAATTTCCCCTATATCGCCGTGTTCTCGCACACCTCTCATACCTTCCCCTATATCACTGTGTTTTCGCGCACGTCCCATAGCGTCCCTTTTATCGCTGTGTTTTCGGGCACGCCTCATACCTTCCCCTATATCGCCCTGCTTTCGTGCACCTCCCATATCTTTCCCTATATCGTTGTGTTTTCGTGCACCTCTCATACCTTCACGTATATCGCTATGTTGTCACGCACCTCTCATAACTTCTCCTATATTGGGGTGTTTTTGCGCATGTCTCATAATTTCCCCTATATCGCTGTGTTTTCGTGCACATCTTATACCTTCCCCTATATCGCCCTTTTTTAACGCAGCTCTCATAACTTCCCGTATATCGCTGTGTTTTTGCCACCTCTGATGGCTTCCACTATATCGCTGTGTTTTCGCGCACCTCTCATGGCTTCTCCAATATCACCGTGTATTCATGCACATCTCATTCCATCCCCTTTATCGCTGTGCTTTCGCGCACCTCCCATAGTTTTGCCTATATCGCCGTGTTTTTGCGCACCTCTCATACCTTCTACTATATTGCTGTCTTTTCGCGCACATCCCATAGCTTCACCTTTATCGCTGTGTTATTGCTCACCTCTCATAGCTTCCCCTATATCGCACGTGTTTTCGCGCACCTCTCATTTCTTCACCTATATCGCTATGTTTTCGCTCCTCTCATTACTTCCCTTATATCGCTGTGTTTTCTCGCACCTCCGATACATTCCCCTGTATCGCCGTGTTTTCACGCACCTCTCATAATTTCCCCTATATCGCCATGTTCTCGCACACCTCTCATACCTTCCCCTATATCACTGTGTTTTCGGGCACGTCCCATAGCGTCCCCTATATCACTGTGTTTTCGGGTACCTCTCATACCTTTCCCTGTATCGCCATGTTTTCGCGCACATCCCATAGCTTCCACTATATTGCCCTGTTTTCATGCACCTCTCATGTCTTCCCCTATATCACTGCCTTTTCGCGCACCTCCCATAGCATCCTCTGTATCGCTGTGCCTTCGCGCTCCTTTCATAACTTCCCCTATCTCGCCCTGCTTTCGCACACCTCCCATACCTTCCTCTCTATCGCTGTGTTTTCGTGCACCTCTCATACCTTCCCCTATATCGCTGTGTTTTCACGCACCTCTGATAACTTCTCCTATATTGCTGTGTTTTTAGGCACCTCTCATACCTTCACCTATATCGCTGTGTTTTTGCGCACATCTCATGGCTTCCCCTATATCACCCTGTTTTTGCGCACCTCTCATACCTTCCCTTATATCGCTGTGTTTTCATGCACCTCTCATAACTTCCCCAATATCGCTGTGTTTTTGCGCACCTCTCATACCTTCCCCTATATCGCCGTGTTTTCGAGCACCTCTCTTACCTTCCCCTATATCGCTGTCTTTTCACGCACATCCCATGGCTTCACCTTTATCGCTGTGTTATTGCTCACCTCTTATAGCTTCCCCTATATCGCTGTGTTTTCTCGCATCTCTCATACATTCCCCTGTATTGCCGTGTATTCACGCACCTCTCATAATTTCCCCTATGTCGCCGTGTCCTCGCTCTCCTCTCATACCTTCCCCTATATCACTGTGTTTTTGTGCACGTCCCATAGCGTTCACCAGATTGATTCCTGGGATGGCAGGACTTTCATATGAAGAAAGACTGGATGAACTGGGCTTGTACTCGTTGGAATTTAGAAGATTGAGGGGGGATCTGATTGAAACGTATAAAATCCTAAAGGGATTGGACAGGCTAGATGCAAGAAGATTGTTCCCGATGTTGGGGAAGTCCAGAATGAGGGGTCACAGTTTGAGGATAAAGGGGAAGCCTTTTAGGACCGAGATTAGGAAAAACTTCTTCACACAGAGAGTGGTGAATCTGTGGAATTCTCTGCCACAGGAAACAGTTGAGGCCATTTCATTGGCTATATTTAAGAGGGAGTTAGATATAGCCCTTGTGGCTACGGGGATCAGGGGGTATGGAGGGAAGACTGGTGCAGAGTTCTGAGTTGGATAATCAGCCATGATCATCATAAATGGCGGTGCAGGCTTGAAGGGCCGAATGGCCTACTCCTGCACCTATTTTCTATGTTTCTATGTTTCTATGTGAGCAAAAACACAGCGATATAGGAGAAGGTATGAGAGGTGCGGGAAAAAACATCGATATAGGGGAAGTTATGCGAGGTGCGCGAAAACATGTCGATATAGGTGAAGCTATGAGAGGTGTGCGAAAACACAGCGAAATATGGGAAGCTATGGGAGGTGCACGAGAACAGAGCGACATAGGGAAAGTATGAGAGGTGCACGAAAACATAGTGATTTGGGGGAAGTTATGAGAGGTGCGTGAAACCATCGCAATATATGGGAAGCTATGAGAAGTGCGCGATAACACGGCGAAAAGTGGAAAGCTATGGGAGGTACAGGAAAATAGCGATATAGGGGAAGGTATGAGAGGTGCTCGAAAACAGAGTGATATAGGGGAAACAATGGGAGGTTCGCGAACACAAGACGATATACGTGAAGGTATGAGAGGTGCTTGAAAACACATCGATATAGGGGAAACGATGAGAGGTGCATGAAAATGCAGCGATATAGAGGACGGTATAAGAGGTGCGGGAAAACACAGTGATATAGGGGTAGGTATGCAAGATGCGCGTAAACACAGTCATACAGGGAAGGTATGAGAGGTGCGCGAAAACACATTGATATAGTGCAAGGTATGAGAAGTGCACGAAAACACAACAGCATAGGGGAAAGTATGAGAGGTGCGCGAAAACACGGCGATATACGTGAAGGTATGAAAGGTGTTTGAAAACACGTCGATATAGGGGGAGGTATGAGAGATGAGCGAAAACTCAGCCAAAAAGGAGAAGGTATGGGAAGTGCGCGAGAACTCGGCGATATCTCGTGTATCGCCCTGTTTCTGCGCACCTCACATACCTTCCCCGATATCGCTGTATTTTTGCGCACCTCTCATAACTTCTCCTATATCGCTTTGTTTTCGTGCACCTCTCATGGTTTCCCCGATATGCCGTGTATTCATGCACATCTCATACCGTCCCCTATATCGCTGTCTTTTCGCGCACATCCCATAGAATCACATTTATCGCTGTGTTATTGCTCACCTCTCATAGCTTCCCCTATATCGCACGTGTTTTCGCGCACCTCTCATGTCTTCACTTATATCGCTATGTTTTCGCTCCTCTCATTACTTCCCCTATATCGCTGTGTTTTCTCGCACCTTTGATACATTCCCCGGTATCGCCGTGTTTTCGCGCACCTCTCATACCTTCCTCTATATCGCTGTCTTTTCGCGCACCTCTCATACTTTCCCCTATATCGCCCTGTTTTCGCGCACCTCTCATCCCTTTCCCTATATCGCTCTGTTTTCGCTCCTCTCATAACTTCCCCTATATCGCTGTGTTTTCTTGCACCTCTGATGCATTCCCCTGTATCGCCGTGTTTTTGCGCATCTCTCATTCCTTCCCCTATATCGCTGTGCTTTCGCGTACCTCTCATAGCTTCCCCTATATCGCTGTGTTTTCGCGCACCTCGCATACCTTCCGCTATATCGTTGAGTTTTTGCGTACCTCTCATACCTTCCACTATATCGATGTGCTCGCGCACCTCTCGTAGCTTCCCCTGTATCGATGTGTTTTCGCGCACCTCTCATCCCTTCCCCTATATCACCGTGTTTTCACGCATCTCTCATAGCTTCCCCAATGTCGTTGTGTTTTTGTGCACCTCTCATACCTTCCACTATATCGATGTGCTTTTGCGCACCTCTCGTAGCTTCCCCTGTATCGATGTGTTTTCGCGCTCCTCTCATACCTCCCCCTATAACGCGTTTTCTCACCGACCTCTCATAGCTTCACCTATATCGCTGTGTTTTCGCACACCTCGCATAACTTCCACTATATGATGTGTTTTCGCTCACTTCTCATAGCTTCACCTATATCGCTGTGTTTTTGCTGACCTCTCACAGCTGTGCCTATATCGCTGTGTTTTCGCACACCTCCCATAGCTTCCCCTGTATCACTGTGTTTTCGCGCACCTCCCATAGCTTCCCCAATATTGCTGTGTTTTCGCGCACCTCTCATAGCTTTCGTCAAATCGCTATGTTTTTGGGCACCTCTCATAGCTTCCCCTATAGCTCTGTTTTTTCGCACATTTCTCATACATTTTCCTATATCGCCGTCTCTTCACGCACCTCCCATAGCTTCCACTATATTGCTGTTTTCTTGCACCTCTCATACCTTCCTCTCTGTCGCTCTGTTTTCGCGCACCTCCCATAGCTTCCCCTATATCGCTGTGTTTTTGTGCACCTCTCATACCGTCCCATATGTCGCTCAGATAACGCTCCCCTCTCATAGCTTCCCCTCTGTCGTTCTGTTTTCGCACGCATCCCATAGCTTCCCCTATATCACTGTGTTTTAGTGCACATCTCATACCGTCCCATATATCGCTCAGATAACACTCCCCTCTCATAGCTTCCCCTATATCGCCGTATTTTCGCACAGCTCTCATAGCTTCCCCTATAGCTATGTTTTCGCGCACCTCGCATACCTTCCGCTATATCGCTGAGTTTTTGCGCACCTCTCATACCTTCCACTATATCGATATGTTTGCGCACCTCTAGTGGCTTCCCCTGTATCGATGTGTTCTCGCGCACCTCTCATCCTTTCCCCTATATCACCGTGTTTTCACTCACCTTTCATAGTTTCCCCTATATCGCTGTGTTTTCATGCACCTCGCACACCTTCCCCTATGTTGTGTTTTTGTGCACCTTCATACCTTACACTATATCGATGTGTTTTTGCGCACCTACCGTAGCTTCCTCTGTATCGATGTGTTTTCGCGCACCTCTCATACCTGCCCCTATAACGCGTTTTCTCACCGACCTCGCATAACATCCACTACATCGATGTGTTTTCACACACTTCTCATACCTTCCCCTATACCGCTGTGTTTTTGCTGACCTCTCACAGCTGTGCCTATATCTCCGTGTTTTCGCGCACCTCTCATAGATTCCCATATATTACTGTGTTTTCGCGCACCTCGCATAGCTTCCCCTATATTGCTGTGTTTTCGCGCACCTCTCATAGCTTTCGTCAAATCGCTGTGTTTCTGGGCACCTATCATAGCTTCCCCTACATCTCTGTTTTTTCGCACATTTCTCATACATTCTTCTATATCGCTGTCTTTTCACGCACCTCCCATAGCTTCCACTATATTGCTGTGTTTTCTTGCACTTCTCATACCTTCCCCTATGTCGCTCGATTTTCGTGCACCTCCCATAGCTTCCCATATAGTGCTGTGTTTCGCGGACCTCTCATACCTTCCACTATATCGCTGTGTTTTCGCGCACCTCTCGTAGCTTCCCCTATATCGATGTGTTTTCTTGCACCTCCCATAGGTTCCCCTCCATCGCTGTGTTTTCGCATGCCTATCATATCCTCCCCTGTGTTGCTGTTTTCTCATGCACCTCTCTTAGCTTTCCATATATTGGAATGATTTCGCTCACCTCTCATAGCTTCCCCTATATCGCCGTGTTTTCGCAAACCTCACATAGCTTCCCCTATATCGCAGTGTTTTTGCTGACCTCTCATAGCTTCTCCAATATCGCTGTGTTTTCCCGCACCTCCCATAGCTTCCCCAATATCATTGTGTTTTTGCGCACCTCTGATACCTTCCCCTGTATCGCTGTGTTTTCCCGCACCTCTTATAGCTTCCCCTATATCGTCATGTTTTTGCGCATCTCTCACATCTTCCCCTATATCGCTCTGTTATCAAGCAGCTTTCATAGCTTCCCCTATTTTGCTGTGTTTTCGCATACCTCCCATAGCTTCCGCTATATCGCTGTTTTCGCACACCTCTCATACCTTGCCATATATGGTGATGTTTTCTCACACCTCTCATAACTTCCCATAGATCGCTGTGTTTTCTCTCTCCTCTGATACCTTCCCCAATATTGCTCTGTTGTCGTGCACTCCCCATGGCTTTCCAATATCGTTGTGTTTTCGTGCGCCACTCATGCCTTCACCTACATCGCTGTGCTTTCGTGCACCTCTGATACTTTCCCCTATAACGCCGTGTTTTCCCGCACCTCCCATAGATTCCCCAATAACATTGTGTTTTTGCACACCTCTGATACCTTCCTCTATATCGCCGCGTTTTCACGCACCTCTCACACCTTTCCCTATATTGCTGTGTTATCAAACAGCTTTCATGGCTTCCCATATATTGCTGTGCTTTCGCATACCTCCCACTGCTTCCGCTATATCGCTGTTTTTGCACACCTCTCATAGCTTGCCATATATGGCGATATTTTTGCACACCTCCCATAGCTTCCCCTATATCGCTGTGTTTTCTCGCACCTCTGCTACCTTCCCTTATATCTCTCTGTTGCTGTGCACCTCCCCTGGCTTCCCATATATCGCTGTGTTTTCGCGCACCCCTCATACTTCCCCTACACCGCTGTGTTTTCGCGCACCTCTCATACCTTCTCCCATAACGCCGTGTTTTCACGCAGCTCCCATAGCTTCCCTTATATCGCTGTGTTTTCTCGCACCTCTCATAACTTCCCCTATATCGCTCTGTTTTCGCGCACCTCCCGTAGCTACCCATTTTCGCCGTGTTTTCGCGCACCTCTCATAGCTACCCATATATTGAGATGTTTTCGTGCACTTCTCATCGCTTTCCCCAAATCGCTGTGTTTTTGCGTACCTCTCATATCTTTCCCCATAATGCCGTGATCTGGCGCACCTCGCATAGCTTCCCCTATATCGTTGTGTTTTTGCGCACCTCTCATACCTTCCCCTATATCGCTGTGTTTTTGCTGACCTCTCACAGCTGTGCCTATATCACCGTGTTCTCGCGCAACTCCCATAGCTTCCCATATATCGCTCTGTTTTCGCGCACCTCTCATACCGCACCATTATCGCTGTGTTTTCGCGCACTTCCCATAGCGTCCCCAACATGGCTGTGCTTTCGCGCACCTCTCATAGCTTCTCCGATATTGTTGTTTTTTCCTGCACCTCACATAACTTCCCCAATATTATTGTGTTTTCGCTCACCTCCGATACCTTCCCGTGTATCGCTGTGTTTTCGCTCACCTCTTATAGCTACCCCTAGATCGCCGTGTTTTCGCGCACCTCTCACATCTACCCCTATATCGCTGTGTTATCAAGCAGCTCTCATAGATTTCCCTGTATTGCTGTGTTTTTGCATACCTCCCATAGCTTCCGCTTTCTCGCTGTTTTCGCAAACCTCTCATAGCTTGCCATATATACTATATTTTTGCAAACCTCTCATAGCTTCCCCTAGATTGCTGTGTTTTCATGCTGCTCACAGAGCTTTCCCTATATCGCCATGTTTTCGTGCACCTCCCATAGCTTCCCCTATATCGCTGTGTCTTCTCACACCTCTGATACCTTCCCCTATATCGCTCTGTTGTCGCACACCTCCCATGGCTTCCCATATATCGCTATGTTTTCTGGCACCTCTCATAGTTTCCCCTATATCACTGTGTTTTCGCTCACCTCGCATACCTTTCCTCAAATCTCTGTGTTTTTGCGCACCTCTCATAGCCTCCCCTACATCTCTGTGTTTTCGCGCATTTCTCATACATTCTCCTATATCACCGTCCTTTCACGCACCTCCCATAGCTTCCACTATATTGCTGTGTTTTCTTGCACCTCTCATACCTTCCCCAATATCGCTCTGTTTTCGTGCACCTCCCATAGCTTCCCATATATCGCTATGTTTTCGCGCACCTCTCATACCTTCCACTATATCGCTGTCTTTCCATGCACCTCCCATAGGTTCCCCTGCATCGCTGTGTTTTCGCGCACCTCTCATAACTTCCCCTATATCACTGTCTTTCCATGCACCTCCCATAGGTTCCACTGCATTGCTGTGTTTTCGTGGGGCTATCGCACCCTCCCCTGTGTTGCTGTGTTCTCGTGCACTTCTCTTAGCTTTCCATATAATGCAATGATTTCGCGCACCTCTCATAGCTTCCCCTATATCGTTGTGTTTTCACGCACCTCTCATACCTTCCCGTATATCACAGTGTTTTTGCTGACCACTCATTGCTTTGCCACATATCGCTGTGTTCTCGCGCACCTCTCATAGCTTCGCTAATATGGCTGTGTTTTCGCGCACCTCTCATACCTTCCCCTGTATCGCTGTGTTTTCGCGCACCTCTCATAGCTTCCCCTAGATCGCTGTGTTTTCTGCACCTCGCATAACTTCGACTATATCGTTGAGTTTTTGCGAATCTCTCATACCTTCCACTATATTGATGTGTTTTCGCGCACTTCCCATAGCTTCCCCAACATGGCTGTGCTTTCGCGCACCTCTCATAGCTTCTCCTATATTGTTGTTTTTTCCTGCACCTCACATAACTTCCCCAATATCATTGTGTTTTCGCACACCTCTGATACCTTCCCGTGTATCGCTGTGTTTTCGCTCACCTCTTATAGCTACCCCTAGATCGCCGTGTTTTTGCGCACCTCTCACATCTACCCCTATATCGCTGTGTTATCAAGCAGCTCTCATAGATTTCCCTATATTGCTGTGTTTTTGCATACCTCCCATAGCTTCCGCTTTCTCGCTGTTTTCGCAAACCTCTCATAGCTTGCCATATATGCTATATTTTTGCAAACCTCTCATAGCTTCCCCTATATCACTGTGTCTTCTCACACCTCTGATACCTTCCCCTATATCGCTCTGTTGTCGCACACCTCCCATGGCTTCCCATATATCGTTGTGTTTTCATGCACCTCTCATATTTTCTCCTATATCGCCGTGTTTTCTCGCAACTCTCATACCTTCCCCTATATCGCTCTGTTTTTGTGCACTTCTCATAGCTTCCCCTATATCGCTATGTTTTCTGGCACCTCTCATAGTTTCCCCTATATCACTGTGTTTTCACTCACCTCGCATACCTTTCCTCAAATCTCTGTGTTTTTGCGCACCTCTCATAGCCTCCCCTACATCTCTGTGTTTTTGCGCATTTCTCATACATTCTCCTATATCGCCGTCCTTTCACGCACCTCCCATAGCTTCCACTATATTGCTGTGTTTTCTTGCACCTCTCATACCTTCCCCAATATCACTCTGTTTTCGTGCACCTCCCATAGCTTCCCATATATCGCTATGTTTTCGCGTACCTCTCATACCTTCCACTATATCGCTATCTTTCCATGCACCTCCCATAGGTTCCCCTGCATCGCTGTGTTTTCGTGGGGCTATCGCACCCTCCCCTGTGTTGCTGTGTTCTCGTGCACTTCTCTTAGCTTTCCATATAATGCAATGATTTCGCGCACCTCTCATAGCTTCCCCTATATCGTTGTGTTTTCGCGCACCTCTCATACCTTCCCGTATATCACAGTGTTTTTGCCGACCACTCATTGCTTTGCCATATATCGCTGTGTTCTCGCGCACCTCTCATAGCTTCGCTAATATGGCTGTGTTTCCGCGCACCTCTCATACCTTCCCCTGTATCGCTGTGTTTTTGCGCACCTCTCATAGCTTCCCATATATCGCTGTGTCTCCACACACTTCTCATAGCTTCCCCTAGATCGCTGTGTTTTCTGCACCTCGCATACCTTCGACTATATCGTTGAGTTTTTGCGAACCTCTCATACCTTCCACTATATCAATGTGTTTTTGCACACCTCTCGTAGCTTCCCCTGTATCGATGTGTTTTTGCGCATTCCTCATTCTCCTATATTGCCGTCTTTTCACGCACCTCCCATAGCTTCCACTATATTGCTGTGTTTTCTTGCACCACTCATACCTTCCCCTATATCGCTCTGTTTCCGTGCACCTCTCATAGCTTCCCCTATATCGCTGTGTTTTCTTGTACCTCCGATAGCTTCCCATATATCGCTGTGTTTTCTCACACCTCTGATAACTTGTCCTATATCGCTGTGTTGTCATGCACCTCCCATGGCTTCCCATATATAGCTGTGTTTTTGCGCACCTCTCAAAGCTTCCCCTATATCAATGTGTTTTCGTGTACCTCGCATACCTTCTCCTATATAGTTGTGTTTTTGTGCACCTCTCATACCTTCCACTATATCGATGTGCTTCGCGCACCTATCATAGCTTCCCCTGTATCGATGTGTATTCGCGCACCTCCCACAGTTTCCCATTTTTCGTCTTGTTTTCGTGCACCTCTCATGGCTTCCCATATATTGTGATGTTTCGCGCACCTCTCATACCTTCCCCTATATTGATGTGTTTTTGCGTACCTCTCATAACATCCCCTATATCGCTGTGTTTTCACGCACCTCCCACAGTTTCCCATTTTTCGTCTTGTTTTCGTGCACCTCTCATGGCTTCCCATATATTGTGATGTTTCGCGCACCTCTCATACCTTCCCCTATGTCACTCTGTTTTCGTGCACTTCCCATAGCTTCCCATATATCGCTGTTTTATCGCGTGTCTATCATAGCTTCCCCTATATGGCTGTGTTTTCGTACACCTCCCATAGCTTCCCGTATACTGCTGTGTTTTCGAGCACCTCTCATACCTTCCCCTATATCACTGTGTTTTTACGCATCTCGCATACCTACCCGCATATTACTCTGTTTTTGCGCACCTCTCATACCTTCTCCTATATAGCCGTGTTTTCGCGCACCTCTCATAGCTTCTCCTATATCACTGTGTTTTCGCACACCTCGCATACCTTCCCAAATATCACTGTGTTTTTGCGCACCTCTCATACCTTCCTCTATATCGTGGTAATTTGCCACCTCTCAAACCTTCCACTATATCGATGTGTTTTCACGCACTTTTCCCCTGTATCGAAGTGTTTTGGCGCACCTCTCATACCTGTCCCTATATCTCCGTGTCTTCGCAGACCTCTCATACATTCCCCTATATCACTGTGTTTTCACGTACCTCGCATACCTTCCCTTATATCGTTGTGTTTTCGCTGCACCTCTCATTCCTACCATTGTATCGATGTGTTTTCACGCACCTCCCATAGCTTCCCATTTTTCGCCATGTTTTCGCACACCTCTCATATCTTCCCCCAAATCGCTGTGTTTTTGCACACCTCTCATAGTTTCCCCTATATCGTTGTGTTCTGGCGCACCTCCCATTGCTTCCCATATATCGCTGTCTTTTCGCGCACCTCTCACACCTTCCACTATATCGCTGTGTTTACGCGCACTTCTCGTATCTTCCCCTATATCGCCGTTTTCTAGCGCACCTCTCATACCCTCCCGTATATTGGGATGATTTCGCGCACCTTTTATAGCTCCCCCCAAATCGCTGCATTTTTGTGCACCTCTCATACCTTCCCCTATTTCGGCATGTTTTCATGCACCTCCCATAGCTTCCCATATATCGCTGTGTTTTCGAGCACCTCTGATAGATTCCCCTATATCACTGTATTTTCACGCACCTCCCATTATTTCCTCTATATTGCTGTGTTTTTGCGCAGCTCTGATACCTTCCCCTATATCGGTGTGTTTTTGCTCACCTCTCATACCTTCCCATATACCGCTGTGTTTTCATGAACCTCCCATAGCTTCCCATTTCTCGCTGTGTTTTCACGCAATTCTCATAGCTTCCCATATTCTGCGATGTTTTGGCACACCTCTTATAGCTTCCCATATATCGGTCTTTTCGCGCACCTCTCACACCTTTCAGTATATCGCTGTGCTTTCACGAACCTCTCATAACTTCCCCTATATCGATGTGCTTTTGCGCACCTCTCATAGCTTCCCCTATGTCGCCGTGTTTTCGCATACCTCGCATAGCTTCCCCTATGTCGTTGTGTTTTCGCGCACCTCTCATACCTTCCCCTATATCGACGTGTTTTCACGCACCTCTCATACCTTCACATATATTGCCGTGTTTTCGTGCACCTCCCATAGCTTCCCCTATATTACTGAGTTTTCGCGCACCTCTCATACCTTCCCCTATATCGCCGTGTTTTAGCGCACCTCTCATACCTTCCCCGTATGACTGTGTTTTCATGCACCTCCCATAACTTCCCTTATGTCGCTGTGCTCTCGTGCACCTCTCATCACTTCCCATATATCGCTCTGCTTTCGCACACCTCCCATAGTTCCCCATATATCGCCGTGTTTTCGCGCACCACCCATATCTTCCATGCACAAAAACATGGCGATATAGGGGAAGCTCTGTGAGGAGCGTGAAAACACAACGATCTAGGGGAAGCTATGAGAGCTGCTTGATAACACAGCGATATAGGGGTAGATGTGAGAGGTGCGCGAAAACACAGCGATCTAGGGGTAGCTATAAAAGGTGAGCGAAAACACAGCGATATACGGGAAGGTATCAGAGGTGTGCGAAAACACAATGATATTGGGGAAGCTATGTGATGTGCAGGAAAACACATCGATATAGGGGAAGCTACAAGAGGTGCACAGAAACGCAGCGATATAGTGGAAGGTATGAGAGGTGCGCGAAAACGCAGCGATATACGGGAAGCAATGGGAGGTGCACGAAAACAGAGCGATATAAGGGAAGGTATGAGAGGTGCAAGAAAACTCAGCAATATAGGGGAAGCTACGGGAGGTGCGTGAAAAGACGGCGATATAGGTGAAGGTATGAGAGGTGCGCGAAAACACAGCGATGGAGGGGAAGCTATGCGAGGTGCACCAGATCATGGCAATATGGGGGAAGATATGAGAGGTGTGAGAAAACACAGCGATATGGGGGAAGCTATGGGAGGTGAGTAAAAACACGGCGTTCTGGGAGAAAGTATGAGAGGTGTGCGAAAACACAGTGATGTAGGGGAAGGTATGAGGGGTGCGCGAAAACACAGCGATATATGGGAAGCCAGGGGAGTTGCACAACAACAGAGAGATATAGGGGAAGGTAGCAGAAGTGCGTGAAAACACAGCGATCTAGGGGAAGCTATGAGAGGTCTGCGAAAATATCGCCATATATGGTACGCTATGAGAGGTTTGCAAAAACAGCGATATAGCAGAAGCAGTGGGAGGTATGCGAAAACACAGCAATATAGGGGAAGCTATGAAAGCTGTTTGATAACAGCGATATAGGGAAAGATGTGAGGCGCACGAAAACGCAGTGATATAGGGGAAGGTATCAGAGCTGTGCGAAAACACAATGATATTGGGGAAGCTATGGGAGGTGCGCGAAAACACAGCAATATAGGGGAAGCTATGGAATGTGCACAAACACACATCCATATACTTGAAGGTATGAGAGGTGCGCGAAAACACAATGATAAAGGGGAAGCTACGGGAGGTGCGCAAAATCACAGCACTATCGGGGAATCTATGGGAGGTGCACGAAAACACAGCGATGTAGGGGAATCTATGTGAGGTGCACCAGAATATGGCAATATGGGGGAAGATATCAGAGGTGCGCAAAAACACAGCAATTTGGAGAAAGCGATGAGAGGTGCGTGAAAACATCGCATTATATGGGAAGCTATGAGAGGTACGCAAAAACACGGCGATATAGGGGAAGGTATGAGAGGTCTGCAAAAAAACGCGTTATAGGGGCAGGTATGAGAGTTGCGTGAAAACACATCGATACAGGGGAAGCTACGAGAGGTGCGCAAAAACACATCAATTTTGTGGAAGGTATGAGAGGTGCACAAAAACACAACAACATAGGGGAAAGTGAGCGAGGTGCACGAAAACACAGCGATATAGGGAATGCTATGAGAGGTGCGTGAAAACAGCGATATAGGGGAAGAGATGAGAGGAGCACGAAAACTCAACGATATAGCCGAAGGTATGCAAGGCGCGCGAAAACACAGTGATATAGGGGAAGCTATGAGAGGTGCGCGAAAACAGAACGATATAGGGGAAGGTATGAGAGGTGAGAAAACACAGCTATATAGTGGAAGCTATGGGAGGTGCACGGAAACACAGCGATGTAGGGGAATGTATGAGTGGTGCACGAAAACACAGCGATATATGGGAAGCCATGGGAAGTGCACGACAACAGAGCGATATAGGGAAAGGTATCAGAGGAGTGCGAAAACACAGCGATATAGGGGAAGCTATGGGAGGTGTGCGAAAACATGGCGATATAAGGGAAGCTATGGGAGGTGTGCGAAAACATGGCGATATAGGGGACGATACGTGAGGTGTTTGAAAACACAGCGATCTAGTGTGCGAAAACATCGCCATATATGGCAAGCTATGAGAGGTGTGCGAAAACAGCGATATAGCGGAAGCTATGGGAGGTATGCGAAAACAGCAATATAGGGGAAGCTATGAAAGCTGCTCGATAACACGGCGATATAGGGGAAGATGTGAGAGGTGCGCGAAAACACGATGATATACGGGAAGCTATAAGAGGTGCGCAAAAACACAGCGAAATAGGGGAAGGTATCAGAGGTGTGCGAAAACACAATGATATTGGGGAATCTATGGGAGATGCGGGAAAACACAGCGATACAGGAGAGGCTATGAGAGGTGCGCGAAAACACAACCATATTGGGGAAGCTATGAGAGGTGCGCGAGAACACGGCGATATATGGCAAAGCTATGAAAGGTCAGCAAAACCACTGCGATATAGGAGAAGGTATGAGAGGTGCGTGAAAACACAACGACATAGGGGAAGCTATGCGAGGTGCGCAAAAACACGGCGATATAGCGGAAGCTATGAGAGGTGTGCGAAAACACAGCGATTTCGGGGAAGCTATGAGAGGTGCGTGAGAACACAGTGATTTGGGGGAGGGTATAAGAGGTGCGTGAAATCATTGCAATATATGGAAAGCCATGAGAGGTGCACGAGAAAACAGCAACACAGGGGAGGGTATGATCGACATGCGAAAACACAGCAATGTAGGGCAACCTATGGGAGGTGCATGAAAACACAGCGATATAGGGGAAGCTATGAGAGGTGTGCAAAAACACAGTGATATATGGGAAGCTATGGGTGGTGTGCAAATACACAGCGATGTAGGGGAGGCTCTGTGAGGTGCGTGAAAACACAGCGATATAGGGGTAGGTATCAGGGATGCGCGAAAACAAGGCAATATCGGGGAAGATATGAGAGGTGCCTAAAAACACGGCGATATAGGGGAAGGTATGAAAGGAGCGAAAACACAGCGATATAGGGGAAGGTATCAGATGTGCACGGAAACTGGGCGATATAGGGGAAGCTATGGTAGGTGTGCAAAAACACAGCGATATCGGGGAAGCAGTGGGAGGTGCACAAAAAAACAGCGATAATGTGGAAGCTATGGAAATGTGCGCGAAAACACAGCTATATATGGGAAACTTTGGGAGGTGCGCAAAAACGCGGCGATTTAGGGGAATGTATGAGAGATGCGCGAAAACACAGCGATGCAGCGGAAGCTATGGGAGGTGCACAAAAACACAGCCATATCGGGGAATTGATGGGAGAAGCGCAAAAAAACAGCATTGCAGGGAAATCTATGGGAGCTGCGCAAAAACACAGCAATGTTGGAGAAGCTATGGAAAGTGCGTGAAAACACAGCGATAGAGGGGAAGCTCTGAGAGGTGCGCGAAAACACAGCGATATAGGGGAAGCTATGGGAGGTGCACGAAAACACGGTGATAAAGGAGAATGTATGAGAGGTGGGCAAAAACACAGCACTATCGGGGAAGCAATGGGAGGTGCGCGAAAACATGACGATGTTGGGGAATCTATGGGAGGTGCACGAGAACTCAGAGATGCAGGGGAAGGTATAAGTGGTATGCGAAAACGTAGCGATATAGGGAAAGGTATGAGAGCATCGAGAAAACATGGCGATATAAGGGAAAGAATGAGAGCTGTGCGAAAACACAGCGATATAGGGGAAGCTATGGGAGGTGCGCGAGAGCACAGCGATATAGGGGAAGCTATGAGAGCTGCGCGAAAACAAGGCAAGGTCAGGGAAACTATGAAAGGTGCGGAAAAACATGAGGATATAGGGAAAGCTATGGAAGGTGCACAAAAACATGGCGTAATAGGGGAAGGTATGAGAGATGCGCGAAAACACAGCAATACAGGGGAAGGTATCAGAGGTGCGCGAAAGCACAGCGATGCAGGGGAAGCTATGGGAGGTGCACGAAAACACAACAATATCGGGGAAGCTCTGAGAGGTGCGCAAAAAGACGACATTATAGGGGAAGGTATGAGAGGTGCGCGAAAACACAGCGATATACGATAAGGTAGGAGTGGAACGAGAAAAAATGGCGATATAAGGCAAGGAATGAGATGTTCACGAAAACACAGCGATATAGGGGAAGGTATGAGGGGTGCGCCAAAAAATGGCGATATAGAGGAAGGTATGGGAGGTGCACAAAAACAAAGCGATATAGGGGAAGGCATGAGAGGTGTGCAAAAAAAAAGGTGATATGTGGGAAGGTATGAGAGGTATGCGAAAACACGGTGATGTAGGGGAAGCTATGAGAGGTGCGCGAAAAGACAGTGATAAGCGGGAGGCTATGAGTGGTGCGCCAAAACACAGTGATATAGGGGAAGGTATGAGTGGTGTGTGAAAACACATCGATATAGGGGAAGCTACGAGAGGTGCGTGAAAAAACACCGATATAGTGAAAGGTATGAGAGGTGTGCGAAAACACATCGATATAGGGGAAGGTATGCGAGGTGCGCAAAAACACGACGATATAGGGGAAGCTGTGAGAGGTGCGTGAAAAAAAAGCGATATAGGGAAAGCTATGGGAGGTGGGCAAAAACATAGCGATATAAGGGATTGTATGGGAGGTGCGTTAAAGCACTGCAATATTGGGGAAGGTATGAGAGGTGTGCGTAAACACAGTGATATAGGGGAAGCTACCAGAGGTGAGCGAAAACACAGCAATATAGTGGAAGGTATGAGAGGCGCGCGAAAACACAGCGATATAGGGAAAGCTCTGTGATGTGTGCGAGAACACAGCGATATAGGGGAAGCTATGAAACGTGCGCTAAAACATTGTGATTTGGGGGAAGCTATGAGAGTTGCATGAAAACATTGCAATATATGGAAAAATATGAGAGGTGCACGAAAACACAGCGATAGAAGGGAAGCTATGAGAGGTGCGCGATAACACAGTGGAAGGTATGAGAGGTGCGCGAAAACACAGTGATATAGGGCGAGCTATGGGAGGTGTGCGAAAACACGGCGATATACGTGAAGGCATGAATGGTGCTTGAAAACACGTCGATATAGGGCAAGCGATGGGTGTGCGCGAAAATGCAGCGATGTAGGGGACGGCTTGAGAGGTGCGTGAAAACACAGTGATATAGGGGAAGGTATGAGAGGTGCGCAAAAACACAACGATATAGGGGAAGGTATCAGAGGTGCGCAAAAACACAGCGATATAGAGGAATCTATGGGAGGTGCACGAAAACACAGTGATATAGGGGAATGTATGGGAGGTGCGTGAAAATACTGCGATATAGTGGAAGGTATGAAATGTGTGAGAAAACACAACAATATAGGGGAAGGTATGGGAGGTGCGTGAAAGCACGGTGATATAGAGGAAGCTATGAGAAGTGTGCAAAAACACAATGATTTGGGCGAATCTATGAGAGGTCCGCGAAAATATCGCAATATATGGGAAGCTATGAGTGGTGTGCAAAAACACGGCGAAAAATGGGAAGCTATGAGAGGTCCCTGAAAACATGGCGATATAGGGGAAGTTATGTGAGTTGCTTGATAACACAGCGATATAGGAGAAGTAATGAGATCTGCGCAAAAACACGGTGATATAGCGGAAGCTATGCGAGGTGAGCGAAAACACAGCGCCATAGGGGAAGCCTTGGGAGGTGCGCGAAATCACAGTGATATTGGGGAAGGGATGAGAGGTGCATGAAAACACAGCGATATAGTGGAAGCTACAGGAGGTGCGCGAAAACACAGCGATGTAAGGGAATGTATGGGAGCTGCGTGAAAATACTGCGATATAGGGGAAGGTATCAGAGGTGCGCAAAAACACAGCGATATAGAGGAAGCTATGGGAGGTGCACGAAAACACAGCGATATAGGGGAATGTATGGGAGGTGCGTGAAAATACTGCGATATAGTGGAAGGTATGAAATGTGTGAGAAAACACAACAATATAGGGGAAGGTATGGGAGGTGCGTGAAAGCGCGGCGATATAAGGGAAGCTATGAGAAGTGTGCAAAAACACAATGATTTGGGCAAATCTATGAGAGGTCCGCGAAAATATCGCAATATTTGGGAAGCTATGAGTGGTGTGCAAAAACACGGCGAAAAATGGGAAGTTATGAGAGGTCCCTGAAAACATGGCGATAAGGGGAAGTTATGTGAGCTGCTTGATAACACAGCGATATAGGGGAAGTAATGAGATGTGCGCAAAAATACGGTGATATAGGGGAAGCTATGAGAGGTGAGCGAAAACACAGTTCTATAGGGGAAGTTATGAGAGGTGCCAGAAAACACATCGATATAGGGGAAGCTACGAGAAGTGTGCAAAAATACAGCGATATAGTGAAAGGTATGAGAGGTGCGCAAAAACACAGCGATATATTGGAAGCTATGGGAGGTGCATGAAAACAGAGCGAGAAAGGGGAAGGTATGTGTGGTGTGAGAAAACACAGCAATATAGGGGGAGCTATGGGAGGTGCGTGAAAAGACGGCGATATATGGAGAAGGTATGAGAGGTGTGCAAAAACATAGTGGTGGAGGTGAAGCTATGCGAGGTGTGCGAAAACACAGCGATTTGCGGGGAGGTATGAGAGGTACGCGAAAACATTGCAATATATGGAAAGCTATGAGAGGTGCGCGAAAACACAGCAATAGAGGGGAAGGTATGAGGGGTGTGCGAGAACACGACGATATAGGGGAAGCTATGAGAGGTGCGCAAAAACATTGCAATATATGGTAAGCTATGACAGGTGCACGAGAGCACAGCGATAGAAGGGAAGCTATGAGAGGTGCACGATAACACAGCGATATAGTGGAACGCATGAGAGGTGCGTGAAAACACAGTGATACAGGGGAAGGTATGAGAGGAGCGCAAAAACACAACGGTATAGGGGAAGGTATGAGAGGTGCACATAAACACAATGATATGGAGAATGTATTAGAGGTGCGCAAAAACACAGCGCTATAGGGGAAGCCTTGGGAGGTGCGCAAAATCACAGTGATATCGGGGAAGGGATGAGAGGTGCGTGAAAACACAGCGATAAAGTGGAAGCTATGGGAGGTGCGCGAAAACACAGCGATATAGCAGAAGCTATGAGAGGTGCGTGAAAACACAGCGATATGGGGAAAGCTACGGGAGGCGCGCGAATACACAGCGATATAGTTGAATGTATGGGAGGTGCGTGAAAATGCTGTGATATAGGGGAAGGTATGAGATGTGTGAGAAAACACAGCAACATAGGGGATGTTATGGGACGTGCTTGAAAGCACGGCAATGCAGGATAAGGCATGAGAGGTGTGCGAAAACATAGCGATGTAGGGGAAGCTATGCAAGGTTCGCCAGAACACGGTGATATAAGGGAAGCAATGGGAGGTGCGCAAAAATACAGCGATTTAGGCGAATCTATGAGAGGTTCGCGAAAACATCGCAATATATGGGAAGCTATGAGAGGTGCGTGAAAACACAGCGAAAAATGGGAAGTTATGAGAGGTCCCTGAAAACATGGCGATATAGGGGAATTTATGTGAGCTGCTTGATAACACAGCGATATAGGGGAAGTAATGAGATGTGCGCGAAAATACGGTGATATAGGGGAAGCTATGAGAGGTGAGTGAAAACACAGCGCTATAGGGGAAGCCTTGGGAGGTGCGCAAAATCACAATGATATCGGGGAAGGGATGAGAGGTGCGTGAAAACACAGCGATAAAGTGGAAGCTATGGGAGGTGCGTGAAAACACAGTGATATAGCAGAAGCTATGAGAGGTGCGTGAAAACACAGCGATATGGGGAAAGTTATGGGAGGCTCGCGAAAACATAGCGATATAGTGAATGTATGGGAGGTGTGTGAAAATACTGCAATATAGGGGAAGGTATGAGATGTGAGAGAAAACACAGCAACAAAGGGGATGTTATGGGAGGTGCATGAAAGCACGGCAATAAGGAGAAGGTATGAGAGGTGTGCAAAAACATAGCGATGTAGGGGAAGCTATGCAAGGTTCGCCAGAACACGGCGATATAGGGGAAGCTATGAGAGGTGCGCAAAAACACAGCGATTTGGGCGAATCTATGAGAGGTTCGCAAAAACATCGCAATATATGGGAAGCTATGAGAGGTGCGCGGAAACACAGCGAAAAATGGGAAGTTATGGGAGGTCCCTGAAAACATGGCGATATAGGGGAAGTTATGTGAGCTGCTTGATAACACAGCGATATAGGGGAAGTAATGAGATGTGCGCAAAAATACGGTGATATAGGGGAAGCTATGAGAGGTGAGCGAAAACACAGTTCTATAGGGGAAGTTATGAGAGGTGCCAGAAAACACATCGATATAGGGGAAGCTACGAGAAGTGTGCAAAAATACAGCGATATAGTGAAAGGTATGAGAGGTGCGCAAAAACACAGCGATATATTGGAAGCTATGGGAGGTGCATGAAAACAGAGCGAGAAAGGGGAAGGTATGTGTGGTGTGAGAAAACACAGCAATATAGGGGGAGCTATGGGAGGTGCGTGAAAAGACGGCGATATATGGAGAAGGTATGAGAGGTGTGCAAAAACATAGTGGTGGAGGTGAAGCTATGCGAGGTGTGCGAAAACACAGCGATTTGCGGGGAGGTATGAGAGGTACGCGAAAACATTGCAATATATGGAAAGCTATGAGAGGTGCGCGAAAACACAGCAATAGAGCGGAAGGTATGAGGGGTGTGCGAGAACACGACGATATAGGGGAAGCTATGAGAGGTGCGCAAAAACATTGCAATATATGGTAAGCTATGACAGGTGCACGAGAGCACAGCGATAGAAGGGAAGCTATGAGAGGTGCACGATAACACAGCGATATAGTGGAACGCATGAGAGGTGCGTGAAAACACAGTGATACAGGGGAAGGTATGAGAGGAGCGCAAAAACACAACGGTATAGGGGAAGGTATGAGAGGTGCACATAAACACAATGATATGGAGAATGTATTAGAGGTGCGCAAAAACACAGCGCTATAGGGGAAGCCTTGGGAGGTGCGCAAAATCACAGTGATATCGGGGAAGGGATGAGAGGTGCGTGAAAACACAGCGATAAAGTGGAAGCTATGGGAGGTGCGCGAAAACACAGCGATATAGCAGAAGCTATGAGAGGTGCGTGAAAACACAGCGATATGGGGAAAGCTACGGGAGGCGCGCGAATACACAGCGATATAGTTGAATGTATGGGAGGTGCGTGAAAATGCTGTGATATAGGGGAAGGTATGAGATGTGTGAGAAAACACAGCAACATAGGGGATGTTATGGGACGTGCTTGAAAGCACGGCAATGCAGGATAAGGCATGAGAGGTGTGCGAAAACATAGCGATGTAGGGGAAGCTATGCAAGGTTCGCCAGAACACGGTGATATAAGGGAAGCAATGGGAGGTGCGCAAAAATACAGCGATTTAGGCGAATCTATGAGAGGTTCGCGAAAACATCGCAATATATGGGAAGCTATGAGAGGTGCGTGAAAACACAGCGAAAAATGGGAAGTTATGAGAGGTCCCTGAAAACATGGCGATATAGGGGAATTTATGTGAGCTGCTTGATAACACAGCGATATAGGGGAAGTAATGAGATGTGCGCGAAAATACGGTGATATAGGGGAAGCTATGAGAGGTGAGTGAAAACACAGCGCTATAGGGGAAGCCTTGGGAGGTGCGCGAAAACACAGCGATATAGGGGAATGTATGGGAGGTGCATGAAAACACGGCGATATAGGGGAAGGTATGAGAGGTGCGTGAAAACGGCGATATAGGTGAAGGTATGAGAGGTTCTTTAATACACGTCGATATAGGGGAATGTATGAGAGATGAGCGAAAACTCAGCTACAAAAGGGAAGGTATGAGAGGTGCGCGAAAACACGGTGATATATGGGAAACTAGGGGAGGTGCGTGAAAACAGGGCGATATAGGGGTAGGTATCAGAGGTGCGCTGAAAGACAGTGATAAGCGGGAAGCTATGAGAGGTGCGCGAAAACACAGCAAAAAAGGGGAAGGTATGAGAGGTGCGCGAAAAGACAGTGATAAGTGGGAAGCTATGAGAGGTGCACGAAAACACTGCGATTTGGGGGAAGCTATGAGAGGTGCGCAAAAACATTGCAATATATGGAAAGCTATGAGAGGTGCACGAGAACACAGCGATATAGGGGTAGGTATGCGTGGTGCATGAAAACACAGTGATATGGGGGAAGGTATGAGATGTGCGCGAAAGCACAACGATATAGGGGAATGTATTAGAGGTGCATGAAAGCACAGCGATACAGGGGAATCTATGAGAGGTGCGCGAAAACACAGCGATGTTGGGGAAGCTATGGGTGGTGCACGAAAACACAACGATATAGGGGAAGCTCTGAGAGATGCGCGAAAACACAGCAATATAGGGGAAGGTATGAGGGGGGCACCAAAACAGAGCGATATAGGGGAAGGTATGAGTGGCTCGCGAAAACACATCGATATAGGGGAAGCTCCGAGAGCTGCCTGAAAAAACATCGACATAGGGGAAGGTATGCGAGGTGTGCAAAAGCACAGCGACATATGGGAAGCTATGAGAGGTGCACGAAAACACGGCGATATACGTGAAGGTATGGGAGGTGCATGAAAACACGTCGATATAGGGGAAGCTACGAGAAGTGTGCGAAAACACAGTGATATAGTCGAAGGTATGAGAGGTTCGCAAAAACACAGCGATATATTGGAAGCTATGGGAGGTGCATGAAATCAGAGCGAGAAAGAGGAAGGTATGAGTGGTGTGAGAAAACACAGCAATATAGGGGGAGCTATGGGAAGTGCGTGAAAAGACGGCGATATATGGAGAAGGTATGAGGGGTGTGCAAAAACATAGTGGTGGAGATGAAGCTATGAGAGGTGCGCGAAAACACAGCGATTTGCGGGAAGCTATGAGAGGTACGCAAAAACATTGCAATATATGGAAAGCTATGAGAGGTGCACGAGAACACAGTGATAGAAGAGAAGCTCTGAGAGGTGCACAAACACACAGCGATATACGTGAAGGTATGAGTGGTGCTTGAAAATAGGTCAATATAGGGGAAGCGATGAGAGTGCGCGAAAATGCAGCGACGTAGGGAACGGCATGAGAGGTGCACAAAAACACAGCGATATAGAGGAAGCTATGGGAGGTGCACGAAAACACAGCAATATAGGGGAAGCTAGGAGAGGTGAGCAAAAACACAGTGATATAGGGGAAGCCTTGGGAGGTGCACAAAATCACAATGATATCGGGGAAGGGATGAGAGGTGCGTGAAAACACAGCGATAAAGTGGAAGCTATGGGAGGTGCGTGAAAACACAGTGATATAGCAGAAGCTATGAGAGGTGCGTGAAAACACAGCGATATGGGGAAAGTTATGGGAGGCTCGCGAAAACATAGCGATATAGTGAATGTATGGGAGGTGTGTGAAAATACTGCAATATAGGGGAAGGTATGAGATGTGAGAGAAAACACAGCAACAAAGGGGATGTTATGGGAGGTGCGTGAAAGCACGGCAATAAGGAGAAGGTATGAGAGGTGTGCAAAAACATAGCGATGTAGGGGAAGCTATGCAAGGTTCGCCAGAACACGGCGATATAGGGGAAGCTATGAGAGGTGCGCAAAAACACAGCGATTTGGGCGAATCTATGAGAGGTTCGCAAAAACATCGCAATATATGGGAAGCTATGAGAGGTGCGCGGAAACACAGCGAAAAATGGGAAGTTATGGGAGGTCCCTGAAAACATGGCGATATAGGGGAAGTTATGTGAGCTGCTTGATAACACAGCGATATAGGGGAAGTAATGAGATGTGCGCAAAAATACGGTGATATAGGGGAAGCTATGAGAGGTGAGCGAAAACACAGTTCTATAGGGGAAGTTATGAGAGGTGCCAGAAAACACATCGATATAGGGGAAGCTACGAGAAGTGTGCAAAAATACAGCGATATAGTGAAAGGTATGAGAGGTGCGCAAAAACACAGCGATATATTGGAAGCTATGGGAGGTGCATGAAAACAGAGCGAGAAAGGGGAAGGTATGTGTGGTGTGAGAAAACACAGCAATATAGGGGGAGCTATGGGAGGTGCGTGAAAAGACGGCGATATATGGAGAAGGTATGAGAGGTGTGCAAAAACATAGTGGTGGAGGTGAAGCTATGCGAGGTGTGCGAAAACACAGCGATTTGCGGGGAGGTATGAGAGGTACGCGAAAACATTGCAATATATGGAAAGCTATGAGAGGTGCGCGAAAACACAGCAATAGAGGGGAAGGTATGAGGGGTGTGCGAGAACACGACGATATAGGGGAAGCTATGAGAGGTGCGCAAAAACATTGCAATATATGGTAAGCTATGACAGGTGCACGAGAGCACAGCGATAGAAGGGAAGCTATGAGAGGTGCACGATAACACAGCGATATAGTGGAACGCATGAGAGGTGCGTGAAAACACAGTGATACAGGGGAAGGTATGAGAGGAGCGCAAAAACACAACGGTATAGGGGAAGGTATGAGAGGTGCACATAAACACAATGATATGGAGAATGTATTAGAGGTGCGCAAAAACACAGCGCTATAGGGGAAGCCTTGGGAGGTGCGCAAAATCACAGTGATATCGGGGAAGGGATGAGAGGTGCGTGAAAACACAGCGATAAACTGGAAGCTATGGGAGGTGCGCGAAAACACAGCGATATAGCAGAAGCTATGAGAGGTGCGTGAAAACACAGCGATATGGGGAAAGCTACGGGAGGCGCGCGAATACACAGCGATATAGTTGAATGTATGGGAGGTGCGTGAAAATGCTGTGATATAGGGGAAGGTATGAGATGTGTGAGAAAACACAGCAACATAGGGGATGTTATGGGACGTGCTTGAAAGCACGGCAATGCAGGATAAGGCATGAGAGGTGTGCGAAAACATAGCGATGTAGGGGAAGCTATGCAAGGTTCGCCAGAACACGGTGATATAAGGGAAGCAATGGGAGGTGCGCAAAAATACAGCGATTTAGGCGAATCTATGAGAGGTTCGCGAAAACATCGCAATATATGGGAAGCTATGAGAGGTGCGTGAAAACACAGCGAAAAATGGGAAGTTATGAGAGGTCCCTGAAAACATGGCGATATAGGGGAATTTATGTGAGCTGCTTGATAACACAGCGATATAGGGGAAGTAATGAGATGTGCGCGAAAATACGGTGATATAGGGGAAGCTATGAGAGGTGAGTGAAAACACAGCGCTATAGGGGAAGCCTTGGGAGGTGCGCGAAAACACAGCGATATAGGGGAATGTATGGGAGGTGCATGAAAACACGGCGATATAGGGGAAGGTATGAGAGGTGCGCGAAAACGGCGATATAGGTGAAGGTATGAGAGGTTCTTTAATACACGTCGATATAGGGGAATGTATGAGAGATGAGCGAAAACTCAGCTACAAAAGGGAAGGTATGAGAGGTGCGCGAAAACACGGTGATATATGGGAAACTAGGGGAGGTGCGTGAAAACAGGGCGATATAGGGGTAGGTATCAGAGGTGCGCTGAAAGACAGTGATAAGCGGGAAGCTATGAGAGGTGCGCGAAAACACAGCAAAAAAGGGGAAGGTATGAGAGGTGCGCGAAAAGACAGTGATAAGTGGGAAGCTATGAGAGGTGCACGAAAACACTACGATTTGGGGGAAGCTATGAGAGGTGCGCAAAAACATTGCAATATATGGAAAGCTATGAGAGGTGCACGAGAACACAGCGATATAGGGGTAGGTATGCGTGGTGCATGAAAACACAGTGATATGGGGGAAGGTATGAGAGGTGCGCGAAAGCACAACGATATAGGGGAATGTATTAGAGGTGCATGAAAGCACAGCGATACAGGGGAATCTATGAGAGGTGCGCGAAAACACAGCTATATAGTGGAAGGTATGAGAAGTGCGCAAAAACAGCGATATATGGGAAGCTATGAGAGGTGCACGAAAACACGGCAATATACGTGAAGGTATGAGAGGTGCGTGAAAACATGTTGATATAGGGGAAGGTATGAGAGATGAGCGAAAACTCAGCTAAAAAGGAGAAGGTATGAGAGGTGCGTGAGAACATGGCGATATAGGCAAATCTATTTGAGGTGAGCAAAAACACAACAGTATATGGGAAAGTATGAGAGGTGCGCGAAAACACAAAAATATAGGGGAAGCTATGCGAGCTGCGCGAAAACACAGCAATATCGGGGAAGTTATGAGAGGTGCCAGAAAACAGATTGATATAGTGGAAGGTATGAGAGGTGTGAAAAAACACAACGATTTGGGCAAATCTATGAGAGGTGCACGAAAATATTGCAATATATAGAAACCTATGAGAGGTGCACGAGAACACAGCAATAGAGGGGAAGCTATGAGAGGTGCGCGAAAAAACGGCTATATATGGGAAGCTACGGGAGGTGCGTGAAAACGGCGATGTAGGGGAAGCAACGAGAGGTGTGTGAAAAATCATGGATATAGTGGGAGGATTGAGAGGTGCGTGAAACACAGCGATATATCGGAAGCTATGGGAGGTGCCCGAGAACACAACAATGTAGGTGAAGCTATGAGAGCTGCGCGAAAACAAGGCAAGGTCGGGGAAACTATGAAAGGTACGGAAAAACATGGGGATATAGGGGAAGCTATGGAAGGTGCGCAAAAACATGGCATTATAGGGGAAGGTATGAGAGGTGCGCGAAAACAGCAATACAGGGGAAGGTATCAGAGGTGCGCGAAAACACAGCGGTGCAGGGGAAGCTATGAGCGGTGCGCGAAAACACAGCGATGTTGGGGAAGCTATGGGTGGTGCACGAAAGCACAACGATATAGGGGAAGCTCTGAGAGATGCGCGAAAACACAGCAATATAGGGGAAGGTATGAGAGGGGTACCAAAACAGAGTGATATAGGGGAAGGTATGAGTGGCTCGCGAAAACACATCGATATAGGGGAAGCTCCGAGAGCTGCCTGAAAAAACATCGACATAGGGGAAGGTATGCGAGGTGTGCAAAAGCACAGCGACATATGGGAAGCCATGAGAGGTGCACGAAAACACGGCGATATACGTGAAGGTATGAGAGGTGCATGAAAACACATCGATAAAGGGGAAGGTATGAGAGATGAGCGACAACTCAGCTAAAAAGGGGAAGGTATGAGAGGCACGTGAGAACATGGCGATACAGGCAGAGCTAAGAGAGGTGTGCAAAAACACCGCGATATTTGGGAATCTATACGAGCTGCGCGAAAACACAGCGATATCGGGGAAGTTATGAGAGGTGCCAGAAAACACATCGATATAGGGGAAGCTACGAGAAGTGTGCGAAAACACAGCGATATAGTGGAAGGTATGAGAGGTTCGCAAAAACACAGCGATATTTTGGAAGCTATGGGAGGTGCATGAAAACAGAGCGAGAAAGGGGAAGGTATGAGTGGTGTGAGACATCACAGCAATATAGGGGGAGCTATGGGAGGTGCATGAAAAGACGGCGATATATGGAGAAGGTATGAGAGGTGTGCAAAAACATAGTGGTGGTGGTGAAGCTATGTGAGGTGCGCGAAAACACAGCGATTTGCGGGAAGCTATGAGAGGTACGCTAAAACATTGCAACATATGGAAAGCTATGAGAGGTGCGCGAAAACACAGCGACATAGGGGAAGCTATGGGAGGTGTGTGAAAACTCAGCGATATAGGGGTACGTATGTGTGGTGCATGAAAACACAGTGATATAGGGGAAGGTATCAGAGGTGCGTGAAAGCACAGCGATACGGGCGAATCTATGGCAGGTGTGCGAAAACACAGTGATATAGTGGATAGTGTGATAGGCACGCGAAATCACAGCGATATATGGGAAGCTATGGAGGTGCGTTAAAACAGCGAAATAGGGGAAGTTATGAGAGATGCTCAAAAACACAGTGATATAGTGGAAGGAATGAGAGGTGCGCGAAAACACAGCGATATATGGGAAGATATGGGGGATGCACGAAAACAGAGCGATATAGGGGAAGGTATGAGAGGTGTTGGAAAACAGAGCGATATAGGGGATAGTATGGGAGGTGCGTGAAAACACGGCGATATAGGAGAAGGTCTGAGAGGTGTGAGAAAACACAGCAATATAAGGGAAGCTACGGGACGTGCTTGAAAACACGCCCAAAATAGGAGAAGGTATGAGAGGTGCGCGAAAACAGAGTAACGTAGGGGAAGCTATGCGAGGTGCGCCAGAACGCGGCGATATAGGGGAAGCCAAGAGAGGTGCGCAAAAACACAGCGATTTGGGGGAATCTTTGAGAGGTGCGCAAAAACACGGTGAAGAATGGGAAGCTATGGGAGGTCCATGAAAACAGGGCGATATAGCGGAAGTGATGGGAGGTGCGTTAAAACACTGCAATATAGGGGAAGGTATGAGAGGTGCGCGAAAACACAGTGATAAAGGGGAAGCTGTGGGAGGTGCGCGAAAACACGGCGATATACATGAAGGTATGAGAGGTGCATGAAAACACATCGATATAGGGGAAGCTACGAGCGATGCGCGAAAACACAGCGATATATTGCAAGGTATGAGAGGTGCGCGAAAACACAGCGAAATATGGGAAGCTATGGGAGTTGCACGAAAACAGAGCGAGGAAGGGGAAGGTCTGAGAGGTGTGAAAAAACACAGCAATATAGAGGAAGCTATGGGACGTGCGTGAAAACACGGCCAAAATAGGAGAAGTTATGAGAGGTCTGCGAATACAGAGCACCGTAGGGGAAGGTATGCGAGGTGCGCCAGAACGCGGAGATATAGGGGAAGCTAAGAGAGGTGCACAAAAACACAACGATTTGGGGGAAACTATGAGAGGCGCATGAAAACTCGGCGAAAAATGGGAAGCTACGCGAGGTCCGTGAAAAAAGGGCGATATAGCGGAAGTGATGAGAGGTGCACAAGAGTAGAGCAACATAGGGGAAGCTATAGGAGATGCGTGAAAACTGAGCAATATAGGGGAAGTTATGAGAGCTGCTTGATGACACAGCGATATAGGAGAAGATAAGAGATGTGCGTGAAAACGCGATGATATAGGGGATACTGTGAGAGGTGAACAAAAACACAATGATACAGGGGAAGCCTTGGGAGGTGCGCGAAATCATGGTGATATTGGGGAAGGGATCAGAGTTGGGTGAAAACACAGCGATATAGAGGAAGGTAAGAGAGGTGTGCGAAAACACAACGATATAGGGGAAGATATGCGAAATGCACAAAAACACAGCAATAAATGGGAAGCTATGAGAGGTGCGCGAAAACACGGTGATATAGGGGAAGGTGTGAGAGGTCCGCGAAAACACAGTGATATAGGGGAAGCTCTGGGAGGTGCGTGAAAACACGTCGATATAGGGGAAGGTATGAGAGATGAGCGACAACTCAGCTAAAAAGGGGAAGGTATGAGAGGTGCGTGAGAACATGGCGATATAGGCAAAGCTATGAGAGGTGGTCAAAAACACAGCGATATAAGGAAACTAGGAGAAGTGCGCGAAAATACAGCGATATAGTGGAAGGTATGAGAGGTGCACGAAAACACAGCAATATATGGGAAGCTATGGGAGGTGCATAACAACACGGCAATATAGGGGAAAGTATGAGAGGTGCGCAAAACACAATGATATAAGGGAAGGTATCAGAGGTGCGTGAAAGCACAGTGATACAGGGGAATCTATGGGAGGTGTGCGAAAACACAGTGATATAGTGGATGGTGTGATAGGCACGCAAAAACACAGCGATATACGGGAAGCTATGGAGGTGAGCTAAAACACGGCGAAATAGGGGAAGGTATGAGAGGTGTGCAAAAAGCACAGTGATATATGGGAAGCTATGGGAGATGCACGAAAACAGGGCGATATAGGGGAAGATATGAGAGGTGTGAGAAAACAGAGCGATATAGGGGACGGTATGGGAGGTGCGTGAAAACACGGCGAAATAGGAGAATGGCTGAGAGGTGCGAGAAAACAGAGCGACGTAGGGGAAGCTATGCGAGGTGCGCCAGAACGCAGCAATATAGGGAAAGCTAAGAGAGGTGCGCAAAACACAGCGATTTGTGGAAATCTATGAGAGACTCGCGAAAACTCGTTGAAAAATGGGAAGCTGTGCGAGGTCCGTGAAATCAGGGCAATATAGAGGAAGTGATGAGAGATGCACGAGAGCACAGCGACATAGGAGAAGCTATGGGAGATGCGTGAAAACTGAGCAATATAGGGGAAGTTATGAGAGCTGCTTGATGACACAGCGATATAGGAGAAGATATGAGATGTGTGCAAAAACACGGTGATATAGAGGAAGCTATGAGAGGTGGACGAAAACAGAGCGAGAAAGGGGAAGGCATGAGTGGTGTGAGAAAACACAGCAATATAGGGGGAGCTAAGGGAGGTGTGTGAAAAAACGATGATATATGGAGAAGGTATGAGAGGTGTGCGAAAACTGTGGTGGAGGTGAAGCTATGCGAGGTGCGCGAAAACACGGTGATATAGGGAAGCTATGAGAGGTGCGCGAAAACACAGCGATATAGTTGAATATATGGGAGCTGCGTTAAAACACTTCGAGATAGGGGAAGGTATGAGAGATGCGCGAAAACACAGCGATATAGTGGACGGTCTGACAGGCACGCGAAAACACAGTGATATATGGGAAGCTATGAAGGTGAGTTAAAACACGGCGAAATAGGGGATGGTATGAGAGGTATGCAAAAAACACAGTTATATAGTGGAAGGTATGAGAGGTGCACAAAATCACAGTGATATATGGGAAGGTATGGGAGATGCACGAAAACAGAGCGATTTAGGGGAAGGTATGAGAGGTGCGCGAAAAGACAGTAATATAGGAGAAGGTATGAGAGGTGCGCGAAAACACAGCGATATAGGGGAAGGTATGAGAGGTGCGTGAAAACACAGTGATATATGGAAAGTTATGGGAGGTGCGCGAAAGCACGGCGATTTGGGGAAATCTATAAGAGGCGCTGAAAACTCGGCGAAAAATGGGAAGCTATGGGAGGTCCGTGAAAACAAGGCGATATAGCGGAAGTGATGAGAGGTGCACCAGAGCACAGCGACATAGGGGAAGCTGTGGGAGGTGTGCGAAAACACAGCGATATAAGGGAATGAATTGGAGGTGCGTTGAAATACTGCGATATAGGGGAAGGTATGAGAGGTGCGCGAAAACACATTGATATAGGGGAAGCTATTGGACGTGCACGAAAATACGGTGATATAGGGGAAGCTATGAGTGATGCTTGAAAAGACAGCGATATAGTGGAAGGTATGAGAGGTGCGCGAAAACACAGCGAAATATTGGAAGCTCTGGGAGGTGCACGAAAACACAGCGAGAAAGAAGGTGTGAGAGGTGTCAGAAACACAGCAATATAGGAGAAGGTATGAGAGTTGCATGAAAACACAGCGATGTAGGGGAAGCTATGCGAAGTGTGCCCTAGAACACGGCGATATAGGAGAAGATATTAGATGTGCGCGAAAGCACAGCGATATAGCGGAAGCTATGGGAGGTGCACGAAAACACAGCGATATAGGGGAATGTATGGGAGGTGCGTGAAAACACAGTGATGTAGGGGAAGATATGGGAGGTGCATGAAAACACAGCGATATAGGCGAAGTTATGAGCGGTGCGTGAAAACACAGCGATATAGTGCAAGGTATGAGAGGTGCACGAAAACACAGCGATATATGGGAAGCTATGGGAGATGCACGAAAACAGAGCGATAGAGGGGAAGGTATGAGAGGTGTGAGAAAACACAGCAATATAGGGTTAGCTATGGGACATGCGTGAAAACACAGAAAAAGAGGGGAAGGTATGAGAGGTGTGCGAAAACACGGCGATATATGGGAAACTATGGGAGGTACGTGAAAACGGGGCGATAAAGGGGTAGGTATGAGAGGTGCGCAAAAAGACAGTGATAAGCGGGCAGCTATGAGATGTGCACGAAAACAAAGCGATATAGGGTAAGATATGAGTGATGCGCGAAAAAATCGATATAGGGGAGCTACGAGAGACACGTGAAAAAAAATCGATATAGTGGAAGGTATGAGAGGTGCGTAAAAACACGTCGATATAGGGGAAGGTATGAGAGATGAGTGAAAACTCAGTTAAAAAGGGGAAGGTATGAGATGTGCGTGAGAACGTGGCGATATAGGCAAAGCTATCAGAGGTGAGCAAAAACACAGTGATACAGAGGAAGGTATGGGAGGTGCATGACAACACGGCAATATAGGGGGAGGTATGAGAGGTGCGCGAGAACACAACGATATAGGGGAAGCTATGCGAGGTGTGCAAAAACATGGCGATATAGGGGAAGCTATGAGAGGAGCGCGAAAACACTGCGATTTGGGGGAAGCTATGAGAGGTGCGCAAAAACATTGCAATACATGGAAAGCTATGAGAGGTGCATGAGAACACAGCGATATAGGGGTAGTTATGCGTGGTGCATGAAAACAGAGTGATATAGGGGAAGGTATGAGAGGTGCGCGAAAGCACAACGATATAGGGGAATGTATTAGAGGTGCATGAAAGCACAGCGATACAGGGCAATCTATGAAAGGTGCACGAAAACACAGCGATATAGTGGATGGTGTGACAGGCACGCGAAAACACAGCGATATATGGGAAGCTATGAGAGGTTCGCGAAAACACAGAAATATAGGGGAAGGTATGAGAGGTGCGCGAAAACACAGTGATATAGGGAAAGCTAAGGAAGTGCGCGAAACAACGGCAATTTGGGGGAATCTATAAGAGACGCACGAAAACTCGGTGAAAATGAGAGGTCTGAGAAAACAGGGCAATATAGCGGAAGTGATGAGAGGTGCACGAGAGCACAGCGACATAGGGGAAGCTGCGTGAGGTGCGCGAAAACGCAGCGATATGGGGGAATGAATGGGAGGTGCGTTAAAACACTGCGATATACGGAAGGTATGAGAGGTGCGTGAAAACACAGTGATATAGGTGAAGCTATGGGAGGTGCACGAAAACAGAGCGAGAAAGCAGAAGGTCTGAGAGGTGTCAGAAACACAGCAATATAGGGGAATCTATAGGAGGTGCGTGAAAGCACGGCGATATAGGAGAAGGTATGAGAGGTGCGCGAAAACACGGTGATGTAGGGGAAGATATGGAAGGTGCGCGCAACACAGCGATATAGGGGAATGTATGGGAGGTGCGTGAAAACACAGTGATATAGGGGAACCTATGGAGGTGCGTTAAATCATGGCGAAATAGGGGAATTTATGAGAGGTGCGCAAAAACACAGAGATGTAGGGGAAGATATGGGAGGTGCATGAAAACGCAGCGATAGAGGCGATGTTATGAGCCGTGCGTGAAAACACATCGATATAGGGGAAGCTATGAGAGGTGCGCGAAAACACAGCGATATAGTGCAAGGTATGAGAGGTTCGCGAAAACACAGCGATATATGGGAAGCTATGGGAAATGCATGAAAACAGAGCGATATAGGGGAAGGTATGAGAAGTGTGAGAATACACAGCAATATAGGGTTAGCTATGGGACGTGCGTGAAAACAGGGCCAAAATAGGTGAAGGTATGAGAGGTGCGCGAAAACAGAGCGACGTAGGGGAAGCTATGCGAGGTGCACCAGAACGCGGCGATATAGGGGAAGCTAAGAGAGGTGCGCAAAAACACAGCGATTTGGGGGAATCTATGAGAGGTGTGCGAAAACATCGCAATATATGGGAAGCTATGAGAGGTGCGCGAAAACATGGCGATAAATGGGAAACTCTGGGAGGTGCATGACAACATGGCGATATAGGGGAAGGTATGAGAGGTGCGCGAAAACACAACGATATAGAGGAAGGTATCTGTGGTGCATGAAAGCATAGCGATACAGGGGAATCTATGGGAGGTGTGAGAAAACACAGCAATATATTTGATGGTGTGATAGGCACGCGAAAACACAGCGATATATGGGAAGCTATGGAGGTGAGTTAAAACACGGAGAAATAGGGGAAGGTATGAGAGGTGTGCAAAAAACACAGTGATATAGTGGAAGGTATGAGAGGTGCGCAAAATCACAGTGATATATGGGAAGCTATGGAGGTGCACGAAAACAGAGCGAGAAAGGGGCTGGAATGAGAGGTATGAGCGAAGACAGCAATATAGGGGAAGCTATGGGAGGTGCGTGAAAGCACGGCGATATAGGAGAAGGTATGAGAGGTGCGCGAAAACACAGCGATGCAAGGGATGCAATGCGAGGTGTGTCAGAACACGGAGATATAGGGGAATTTATGAGAGGTGTGCAAAAACACAGTGATTTGGGGGAATCGATGAGTGGTGCGCGAAAACATCGCAATATGTGGGAAGCTATGAGAGGTGCTCGAAAACAAGATGAAATATGGGAAGCTATGGGAGGTCCGTGAAAACAGGTCGATATTACGGAAGTGATGAGAGGTGCTCGAGAGCACAGCGACATAGGGGAAGCTATGGGAAGTGCGCGAAAACACAGCGATATAGGGATACATATGCGTGGTGCATGAAAACACAGTGATATAGGGGAAGATATCAGAGGTGCGTGAAAGCACAGCGATATGGGCGAATCTATAAGAGGTGTGCGAAAACACAGAGATATAGTGGATGGTGTGATAGGCACATGAAATCACAGCAATATATGGGAAGCGATGGAGGTGCGTTAAAACACAGCGAAATAGGGGAAGTTATGAGAGATGCTCAAAAACACAGTGATATAGTGGAAGGAATGAGAGGTGCGTGAAAGCACAGCGATATATGGGAAGATATGGGGGATGCACGAAAACAGAGCTAGGGGAAGGTATGAGAGGTGCTGGAAAACAGAGCGATATAGGGGATAGTATGGGACGTGCTTGAAAACACGCCCAAAATAGGAGAAGGTATGAGAGGTGCACGAAAACAGAGCGACGTAGGGGAAGCTATGCGAGGTGCGCTAGAACGCGGCGATATAGGGGAAGCCAAGAGAGGTGCGCAAAAACACAGCAATTTGGGGGAATCTTTGAGAGGTGCGCAAAAACACGGTGAAGAATGGGAAGCTATGGGAGGTCCATGAAAACAGGGCGATATAGCGGAAGTGATGGGAGGTGCGTTGAAACACTGCAATATATGGGAAGGTATGAGAGGTGCGCGAAAACACAGTGATAAAGGGGAAGCTGTGGGAGGTGCGCGAAAACACGGCGATATACATGAAGGTATGAGAGGTGCATGAAAACACATCGATATAGGGGAAGCTACGAGCGATGCGCGAAAACACAGCGAGAAAGGGGAAGGTATGAGAGGTGTCAGAAAACACGGCGATATAGGAGAAGGTCTGAGAGGTGTGAAAAATCACAGCAATATAGAGGAAGCTATGGGACGTGCGTGAAAACACGGCCAAAATAGGAGAAGTTATGAGAGGTGCGCGAATACAGAGCACCGTAGGGGAAGGTATGCGAGGTGCGCCAGAATGCGGCGATAGAGGGGAAGCTAAGAGAGGTGCACAAAAACACAACGATTTGGGGGAAACTATAAGAGGCGCCTGAAAACTCGGCGAAAAATGGGAAGCTACGCGAGGTCCGTGAAAAAAGGGCGATATAGCGGAAGTGATGAGAGGTGCACGAGAGTAGAGCAACATAGGGGAAGCTATGGGAGATGCGTGAAAACTGAGCAATATAGGGGAAGTTATGAGAGCTGCTTGATGACACAGCGATATTGGAGAAGATAAGAGATGTGCGTTAAAACGCGGTGATATAGGGGATATTATGAGAGGTGAACAAAAACACAATGATATAGGGGAAGCCTTGGGAGGTGCACGAAATCACAGTGATATTGGGAAAGGGATCAGAGGTGCGTGAAAACACAGCGATATAGAGGAAGGTATGCGAGGTGCGCAAAAACACAGCGATATATGGGAAGCTATGAGAGGTGCGTGAAAAAACATCAATATAGTGGAAGGTAAGAGAGGTGTGCGAAAACACAACGATATAGGGGAAGGTATGCGAGGTGCGCAAAAACACAGCGAAATATGGGAAGCTATGAGAGGTGCGCGTAAACACGGTGATATAGGGGAAGGTGTAAGAGGTCCGCAAAAACACAGTGATATAGGGGAAGCTCTGGGAGGTGCGTGAAAACACGTCGATATAGGGGAAGGTATGAGAGATGAGCGACAACTCAGCTAAAAAGGGGAAGGCATGAGAGATGCGTGAGAACATGGCGATATAGGCAAAGCTATGAGAGGTGGTCAAAAACACAGCGATATAAGGAAACTAGGAGAAGTGCGCGAAAATACAGCGATATAGTGGAAGGTATGAGAGGTGCGCGAAAACACAGCGATATATGGGAAGCTATGGGAGGTGCACGTAAACAGCCAGAAAGGGGAAAATATCAGTGGTGTGAGGAAACACAGCAATATAGGTGGAGCTATGGGAGGTGCGTGAAAGCACGGCAATATATGGAGAAGTATGAGAGGTGTGCAAAAACATAGTGGTGGAAGTGAATCTATGAGAGGTGCGCAAAAACAAGGCGAAAAATGGGAAGCTATGGGAGGTCCGTGAAAACAAGGCGATATAGGGGAAGTGATGAGAGGTGCACGAGAGCACAGCAACATAGGGGAAGCTATGGGAGGTGCGCGAAAGCACAGCGATATAGGGAAATGAATGGGAAGTGCATTAAAACACTGCGATAAGTGGAAGGTATGAGAGGTGCGCGAAAACACAGCGATATAGTGGAAGGTATGAGAGGTGCGCGAAAACACAGCGATATATGGGAAGCTATGGGAGGTGCGCGAAAACACGGTGATGTACATGAAGGTATGAGAGGTGCGTGAAAACACGTCCATATAGGGGAAGGTATGAGAGATGAGCGAAAACTCAGCTAAAAAGGGGAAGGTATGAGAGGTGCGTGAGAACATGGCGATATAGGCAAAGCTATGAGAGGTGAGCAAAAACACAGCGATATAGGGGAAGACATGAGAGGTGCGCAAAAACACAGCGATATATGGGAAGCTATGGGAGGTGCACGAAAACAGAGCGAGAAAGGGGAAGGCATGAGTGGTGTGAGAAAACACAGCAATATAGGGGGAGCTATGGGAGGTGCGTGAAAAAATGGCGATATATGGGGAAGGTATGAGAGATGTGCGAAAAAATAGTGGTGGAGGTGAAGCTATGCGAGGTGCAGGAAAACACGGTGATATAGGGGAAGCTATGAGAGGCGCGCGAAAACACAGCGATTTGGGGGAAGCTATGAGAGGTGTGCGAAAACATTGCAATATATGGAAAGCTATGAGAGGTGCACGAGAACATATCGATAGAAGGGAAGCTATGAGAGGTGCGCGATAACACAGCGATATAGTGGAAGGTATGAGAGGTGTGTGAAACACGGTGATATAGGAGAAGCTATGGGAGGTGCGTGAACACACGGCGATATACGTGTAGGTATGAGTGGTGCTTGAAAGCACGTCGATATAGGGGAAGCGATGAGGGTGCGTGAAAATGCAGCGATGTAGGGGACGGCATGAGAGGTGCGCAAAAACACAACGGTATAGGGGAAGGAATCAGAGGTGCCGGAAAACACAGCGATATAGGGGAAGACTTGGGAGGTGCGCGAAATCACAGAGATATTGGGGAAGGGATGAGAGATGCGTGAAAACACAGCGATATAGGAGAAGCTATGGGAGGTGCGCGAAAACACAGCGAAATAGTTGAATATATGGGAGGTGCGTTAAAACACATCGATATAGGGGAAGCTACGAGAGCTGTGCGAAAACACAACGATATAGTGGAAGGTATGAGAGGTACGTGAAAACACAGAGATATATAGGAAACTATGGGAGGTGCATGAAAACAGAGCGAGAAAGGAGCAGGTATGAGAGGTGTGAGAAAACACGGCGATACAGGGGAAGCTATGGGAGGTGCGTGAAAGCACGGCGATATAGGAGAAGGTATGAGAGGTGCGCGAAAACACAGCGATGTAAGGGAAGCGATGCGAGGAGTGCCAGAACACGGCGATAGAGAGGAAGTTATGAGAGATGCGCAAAAACAAGGCCATAAGTGGGAAGCTCTGTGAGGTGCATAACAACACGGCGATATAGGGGAAAGTATGAAAGGTGCGCAAAAACACAACGATATAAGGGAAGGTATCAGAGATGCGTGAAAGCACAGCGATACAGGGGAATCTATGGGAGGTGTGAGAAAACACAGTGATATAGTGGATGGTGTGATAGGCACGCGAAAACACAGCGATATACAGGAAGCTATGGAGGTGAGCTAAAACAAGGCGAAATAGGGGAAGGTATGAGAGGTGTGCAAAAAACATAGTGATGTATGGGAAGCTATGGGAGATGCACGAAAACAGGGCGATATAGAGGAAGGTATGAGAGGTGTGAGAAAACAGAGCGATATAGGGGACGGTATGGGAGGCGCGTGAAAACACGGTGAAATAGCAGAAGGTCTGAGAGGTGCGAGAAAACAGAGCGACGTAGGGGAAGCTATGCGAGGTGCACCAGAACATGACGATATAGGGGAAGCTAAGAGAGGTGCACAAAACACAGCGATTTGTGGAAATCTATGAGAGGCGCGTGAAAACTCGTTGAAAAATGGGAAGCTGTGCGAGGTCCGTGAAATCAGGGCAATATAGAGGAAGTGATGAGAGATTCACGAGAGCACAGCGACATAGGAGAAGCTATGGGAGATGCGTGAAAACTGAGCAATATAGGGGAAGTTATGAGAGCTGCTTGATGACACAGCGATATAGGAGAAGATATGAGATGTGTGCAAAAACACGGTAATATAAGGGAAGGTATCAGAGGTGCGTGAAAGCACAGCGATACAGTGGAATCTATGGGAGGTGTGCGAAAACACAGTGATATAGTGGATGGTGTGACAGGCACGCAAAAACACAGCGATATATGGGAAGCTATGAAGGTGAGTTAAAACACGGCGAAATAGGGGATGGTATGAGAGGTATGCAAAAAACACAGTTATATAGTGGAAGGTATGAGAGGTGCGTGAAAACACAGTGATATATGGAAAGTTATGGGAGGTGTGCGAAAGCACGGCGATTTGGGGGATTCTATAAGAGGCGCTGAAAACTCGGCGAAAAATGGGAAGCTATGGGATGTCCGTGAAAACAAGGCGATATAGCGGAAGTGATGAGAGGTGCACCAGAGCACAGCGACATAGGGGAAGCTGTGGGAGGTGCGTGAAAACACAGCGATATAGGGGAATGAATGGGAGGTGCGTTGAAATACTGCGATATTCATGAAGGTACGAGAGGTGCGCGAAAACACATCGATATCGGGGAAGCTGCGATTGATGCTTGAAAACACAGCGATATAGTGGAAGGTATGAGAGGTGCGCGAAAACACAGCGAAATATTGGAAGCTATGGGAGGTGCACAAAAACACAGCGAGAAAGAAGGTATGAGAGGTGTCAGAAACACAGCAATATAGGAGAAGGTATGAGAGTTGCGTGAAAACACAGCGATGTAGGGGAAGCTATGCGAGGTGTGCCCTAGAACACGGCGATATAGGAGAAGATATTAGATGTGCGTGAAAACACAGCGATATAGCGGAAGCTATGAGAGGTGCACGAAAACACAGCGATATAGGGGAATGTATGGGAGGTGCATGAAAACACAGTGATGTAGGGGAAGATATGGGAGGTGCATGAAAACACAGCGATATAGGCGAAGTTATGAGCGGTGCGTGAAAACACATCGATATAGTGGAAGGTATGAGAGGTGCGCGAAAACACAGCGATATATGGGAAGCTATGGGAGATGCACGAAAACAGAGCGATAGAGGGGAAGGTATGAGAGGTGTGAGAAAACACAGCAATATAGAGTTAGCTATGGGACGTGCGTGAAAACAGGGCCAAAATAGGAGAAGGTATGAGAGGTGCGCGAAAGCAGATCGACGTAGGGGAAGCTATGCGAGGTGTGCCAGAACGCGGCGATATAGGGGAAGCTAAGAGAGGTGCGCAAAAACACAGCGGTTTGGAGGAATCTATGAGAGGTGCGCGAAAACATCGCAATATATGGGAAGCTATGAGAGGTGCGCGAAAACATGGCGATAAATGGGAAACTCTGGGAGGTGCATGACAACATGGCGATATAGGGGAAGGTATGAGAGGTGCGTGAAAACACAACGATATAGAGGAAGGTATCAGAGGTGCATGAAAGCACAGCAATACAGGGGAATCTATGGGAGGTGTGCGAAAACACAGCGATATAGAGGATGGTGTGATAGGCACTCGAAAACACAGCGATATTTGGGAAGCTATGGAGGTGCGTTAAAACACGGCGAAATAGGGGAAGGTATGAGAGGTGCGCAAAAACACAGTGATATAGTGGAAGGTATGAGAGGTGCGTGAAAACAGAGCAATATAGTGGAAGCTATGGAGGTGCGTTAAATCACGGCGAAATAGGGGAAGTTATTGGAGGTGCACAAAAGCACAGCGATACAGGGGAAGATATGGGAGGTGCATGAAAACACAGCGATATAGGCGAAGTTATGAGAGGTGCGTGAAAACACATTGATATAGGGAAGCTATGAGAGGTGCGTGAAAACACAGCGATATATGGGAAGCTATGGGAGATGCACGAAAACAGAGCGATATAGGGGAAGATATGAGAGGTTTGAGAAAGCACAGCAATATAGGGGAAGCCATGTTAGGTGCGTGAAAACACGATGATATAGGAGAAGGTATGAGAGGTGCGAGAAAACACAGCGAAATATAGGAAGCTATGGGAGATGCACGAAAACACAGCGAGAAAGGAGAAGGTGTGAGAGGTGTCAGAAACACAGCAATATAGGAGAAGGTATGAGAGATTCGTGAAAACACAGCGATGAAGGCGAAGCCATGCGAGGTGTGCCCTAGAACACGGCGATATAGGAGAAGATATTAGATGTGCGCGAAAACACAACGATATAGGGGAAGCTACGGGAGGTGCACGAAAACACAGCGATATAGGGGAATGTATGGGAGGTGCGTGAAAACACAGCGATGTAGGGGAAGATATGGGAGGTGCATGAAAACGCAGTGATATAGGCGAAGTTATGAGCGGTGCGTGAAAACACATCGATATAGGGGAAGCTATGAGAGGTGCGCGAAAACACAGCGATATATGGGAAGCTATGGGAGATGCACGAAAACAGAGCGATAGAGGGGAAGGTATGAGAGGTGTGAGAAAACACAGCAATATAGAGTTAGCTATGGGACGTGCGTGAAAACAGGGCCAAAATAGGAGAAGGTATGAGAGGTGCGCGAAAGCAGATCGACGTAGGGGAAGCTATGCGAGGTGTGCCAGAACGCGGCGATATAGGGGAAGCTAAGAGAGGTGCGCAAAAACACAGCGGTTTGGGGGAATCTATGAGAGGTGCGCGAAAACATCGCAATATATGGGAAGCTATGAGAGGTGCGCGAAAACATGGCGATAAATGGGAAACTCTGGGAGGTGCATGACAACATGGCGATATAGGGGAAGGTATGAGAGGTGCGTGAAAACACAACGATATAGAGGAAGGTATCAGAGGTGCATGAAAGCACAGCAATACAGGGGAATCTATGGGAGGTGTGCGAAAACACAGCGATATAGAGGATGGTGTGATAGGCACTCGAAAACACAGCGATATTTGGGAAGCTATGGAGGTGCGTTAAAACACGGCGAAATAGGGGAAGGTATGAGAGGTGCGCAAAAACACAGTGATATAGTGGAAGGTATGAGAGGTGCGTGAAAACAGAGCAATATAGTGGAAGCTATGGAGGTGCGTTAAATCACGGCGAAATAGGGGAAGTTATTGGAGGTGCACAAAAGCACAGCGATGCAGGGGAAGATATGGGAGGTGCATGAAAACACAGCGATATAGGCGAAGTTATGAGAAGTGCGTGAAAACACATTGATATAGGGAAGTTATGAGAGGTGCGTGAAAACACAGTGATATATGGGAAGCTATGGGAGATGCACGAAAACAGAGCGATATAGGGGAAGATATGAGAGGTTTGAGAAAGCACAGCAATATAGGGGAAGCCATGGGAGGTGCGTGAAAACACGATGATATAGGAGAAGGTATGAGAGGTGTGAGAAAACACAGCAATATAGGGTTAGCTGTGGGACGTGCGTGATAACACGGCCAAAATAGGAGAAGGTATGAGAAATGCACGAAAACAGAGCGACGTAGGGGAAGCTATGCGAGGTGCGCCAGAACGCGGCAATATAGGGGAAGCTGAGAGAGGTGCGCAAAAACACAGCGATTTGGGGGAATCTTTGAGAGGCGCGCAAAAACACGGCGAAAAATGGGAAGCTATGGGAGGTCCGTGAAAACAGAGCGATATAGCGGAAGTGATGGGAGGTGTGTTAAAACACTGCAATATAGGAGAAGGTATGAGAGGTGCACGTGAACACAGTGATATAGGGGAAGCTGTGGGAGGTGCGCGAAAACACGGCGATATACATGAAGGTAGGAGAGGTGTATGAAAACACATCGATATAGGGGAAGCTACGAGTGATGTGCGAAAACACAGCGATATAGTGCAAGGTATGAGATTTGCGCGAAAACACAGCAAAATATGGGAAGCTATGGGAGTTGCACGAAAACAGAGCGAGGAAGGGGAAGGTATGAGAGGTGTCAGAAAACACGGCGATATAGGAGAAGGTCTGAGAGGTGTGAAAAAACACAGCAATATAGAGGAAGCTATGGGACGTGCGTGAAAACACGGCCAAAATAGGAGAAGTTATGAGAGGTGCGCGAATACAGAGCAACGTAGGTGAAGGTATGCGAGGTGCACCAGAACGCAGTGATATAGGGGAAGCTAAGAGAGGTGCACAAAAACACAACGATTTGGGGGAATCTATGAGAGGCGCGTGAAAACTTGGCGAAAAATGGGAAGCTACGCGAGTTCCGTGAAAAAAGGGCGATATAGCGGAAGTGATGAGAGGTGCACGAGAGCAGAGCGACATAGGGGACGCTATGGGAGATGCGCGAAAACTGAGCAATATAGGGGAAGTTATGAGAGCTGCTTGATGACACAGCGATATAGCAGAAGATAAGAGATGTGCGTGAAAACGCGGTGATATAGTGGATACTATGAGAGGTGAACAAAAACACAATGATATAGGGGAAGCCTTGGGAGGTGCGCGAAATCACAGTGATATTGGGAAAGGGATCAGAGGTGCGTGAAAACACAGCGATATAGAGGAAGGTATGCGAGGTGCGCAAAAACACAGCGATATATGGGAAGCTATGAGAGGTGCGTGAAAATACATCGATATAATGGAAGGTAAGAGAGGTGTGCGAAAACACAACGATATAGAGGAAGGTATGCGAGGTGCGCAAAAACACAGCGATATGTGGGAAGCTATGAGAGATGCGCGTAAACACGGTGATATAGGGGAAGACATGAGAGGTGCCCGAAAACACAACGATATAGGGGAAGCTATGAAAGGTGCGCGAGAACACAGCGATATAGTGGAAGGTATGAGAGGTGCGCAAAAACACAGCGATATATGGGAAGCTATGAGAGGTGCACGAAAACAGAGCGAGAAAGGGGAAGGCATGAGTGGTGTGAGAAAACACAGCAATATAGGGGGAGCTATGGGAGGTGCGTGAAAACACGGTGATAAAGGAGAAGCTATGGGAGATGCGTGAACACACGGCGATATACGTGTACGTATGAGTGGTGCTTGAAAACACGTCAATATAGGGGAAGCGAGAGTGCGCGAAAATGCAGCGATGTAGGGGACGGCATGAGAGGTGCGTGAAAACACAGTGATACAGGGGAAGGTATGAGATGTGCGCAAAAGCACAACGGTATAGGGGAAGGGATGAGAGGTACGTGAAAACAGCGATATAGCAGAAGCTATGGGAGGTGCGCGAAAACACAGCCAGATGGTTGAATATATGGGAGGTGCATTAAAACACATCAATATAGGGGAAGCTACGAGAGGTGTGCGAAAACACAGCGATATAGTGGAAGGTATGAGAGGTACGCGAAAACACAGCGATATATAGGAAGCTATGGGAGGTGCACGAAAACAGAGCGTGAATGGAGCAGGTATGAGAGGTGTGAGAGAACACAGCAATATAGGGGAAGCTATGGGAGGTGCGTGAACGTACGGCGATATAACAGAAGGTATGAGAGGTGGGCGAAAACACAGCGATGTAAGGGAAGCGATGCGAGGTGCACCAGAACACGGCGATATAGGGGACGGTATGAGAGGTGTGCAAAAACACAACGATATAAGGGAAGGTATCAGAGGTGCGTGAAAGCACAGCGATACAGGGGAATCTATGGGAGGTGTGCGAAAACACAGTGATATAGTGGATGGTGTGATAGGCACGTGAAAACACAGCGATAGATGGGAAGCTATGGAGGTGAGCTAAAACACGGCGAAATAGTGGAAGGTATGAGAGGTACGCGAAAACACAGCGATATATAGGAAGCTATGGGAGGTGCACGAAAACACGGCGATGTACATGAAGGTATGAGAGGTGCGTGAAAACACGTCCATATAGGGGAAGTTATGAGAGATGAGCGAAAATTCAGCTAAAAAGAGGAAAGTATGAGAGGTGCGTGAGAACATGGCGATATAGGCAAAGCTATGAGATGTGAGCAAAAACACAGCGATATAGGGGAAGACATGAGAGGTGCCCGAAAACACAACGATATAGGAGAAGCTACGAAAGGTGCGCGAGAACACAGCGATATAGTGGAAGGTATGAGAGGTGCGCAAAAACACAGCGATATATGGGAAGCTATGGGAGGTGCACGAAAACAGAGCGAGAAAGGGGAAAGCATGAGTGGTGTGAGAAAACAAACACAGCAATATAGGGGGAGCTATGGGAGGTGCGTAAAAACACGGTGATAAAGGAGAAGCTATGGGAGGTGCGTGAACACACGGCGATATACTTGTAGGTATGAGTGGTGCTTGAAAACACGTCGATATAGGGGAAGCGATGGGTGTGCGCGAAAATGCAGCGATGTAGGCGACGGCATGAGAGGTGCGTGAAAACACAGTGATACAGGGGAAGTTATGAGAGGTGCGCAAAAGCACAACGGTATAGGGGAAGGAATCAGAGGTGCCAGAAAACACAGCGATATAGGGGAAGACTTGGGAGGTGCGCGAAATCACAGAGATATTGGGGAAGGGATGAGAAGTGCGTGAAAACACAGCAATATAGGAGAAGCTATGGGAGGTGCATGAAAACACAGCGAAATAGTTGAATATATGGGAGGTGCGTTAAAACACATCGATATAGGGGAAGCTACGAGAGGTGTGTGAAAACACAGCGATATAGTGGAAGGTAAGAGAGGTGTGCGAAAACACAACGATATAGGGGAAGGTATGCGAGGTGTGCAAAAACACAGCGATATATGGGAAGCTATGAGAGGTGCGCGTAAAGACGGTGATATAGGGGAAGGTATGAGAGGTGCGTGAAAACACAACGATATAGCAGAAGCTATGGGAGGTACGCGAAAACACAGCGATATAGTTGAATGTATGGGAGGTGTGTTAAAACACATCGATATAGGGGAAGCTATGAGAGGTGTGTGAAAACACAGCGATATAGTGGAAGGTATGAGAGGTACGCGAAAACACAGCAATATATAGGAAGCTATGGGAGGTGCACGAAAACAGAGCGAGAAAGGAGCAGGTATGAGAGGTGTGAGAGAACACAGCAATATAGGGGAAACTATGGGAGGTGCGTGAAAGTACGGTGATATAGCAGAAGGTATGAGAGACGCGCGAAAACTCGAAAAATGGGAAGCTGTGCGAGGTCCGTGAAATTAGGGCAATATAGAGGAAGTGATGAGAGATGCACGAGAGCACAGCGACATAGGAGAAGCTATGGGAGATGCATGAAAACTGAGCAATATAGGGGAAGTTATGAGAGCTGCTTGATGACACAGCGATATAGGAGAAGATATGAGATGTGTGCAAAAACACGGTGATATAGGGGAAGCTATGAGAGGTGCACGAAAACAGAGCGAGAAAGGGGAAGGTATGAGTAGTGTGAGAAAACACAGCAATGTAGGGGGAGCTAAGGGAGGTGTGTGAAAAAACGGCGATATATGGAGAAGGTATGAGAGGTGTGCGAAAAAATAGTGGTGGAGGTGAAGCTATGCGAGGTGCGCGAAAACACGGTGATATAGGGGAAGCTATGAGAGGTGCGCGAAAACACAGCGATATAGTTGAATGCATGGGAGGTGTGTTAAAACACTTCGATATAGGGGAAGGTATGCGAGATGCGCGAAAACAGTGCGATATACTGGAAGGTATGAGAGGTACGCGAAAACACAGCGATGTAAAGGAAGCTATGCGAGTTGTGCCAGAACACGGCGATATAGGGGAAGTTATGAGAGGTGCGCAAAAGCAAGGCGATAAATGGGAAGCTCTCGGAGGTGCATGACAACACGGCGATATAGGGGAAGGTATGAGAGGTGCGCGAAAACACAACGATATAAGGGAAGGTATCAGAGGTGCGTGAAAGCACAGCGATACAGGGGAATCTATGGGAGGTGTGCGAAAACACAGCGATATAGTGGATGGTGTGACAGGCACGCGAAAAAACAGCGATATATGGGAATCTATGAGGGTGAGTTAAACCATGGCGAAATAGGGGAAGTTATGAGAAGTATGCAAAAAACACAGTTATATAGTGGAAGGTATGAGAGGTGCACAAAATCACAGTGATATATGGGAAGGTATGGGAGATGCACGAAAACAGAGCGATTTAGGGGAAGGTATGAGAGGTGCGCGAAAACACCGTGATATAGGGGAAGGTATGAGAGGTGCACGAAAACACAGGGATATAGGGGAAGATATGAGACTTGCGCGAAAACACAGCGATATATGGGAAGCTATGGGAGGTGCACGTAAACACAGCCAGAAAGGGGAAAATATGAGTGGTGTGAGGAAACACAGCAATATAGGTGGAGCTATGGGAGGTGCGTGAAAGCACGGCTATATATGGAGAAGTATGAGAGGTGTGCAAAAACATAGTGGTGGAAGTGAATCTATGAGAGGTGCGCAAAAACAAGGCGAAAAATGGGAAGCTATGGGAGGTCCGTGAAAACAAGGCGATATAGGGGAAGTGATGAGAGGTGCACGAGAGCACAGCAACATAGGGGAAGCTATGGGAGGTGCGCGAAAGCACAGCGATATAGGGAAATGAATGGGAAGTGCATTAAAACACTGCGATAAGTGGAAGGTATGAGAGGTGCGCGAAAACACAGCGATATAGTGGAAGGTATGAGAGGTGCGTGAAAACACAGCGATATATGGGAAGCTATGGGAGGTGCGCGAAAACACGGTGATGTACATGAAGGTATGAGAGGTGCGTGAAAACACGTCCATATAGGGGAAGGTATGAGAGATGAGCGAAAACTCAGCTAAAAAGGGGAAGGTATGAGAGGTGCGTGAGAACATGGCGATATAGGCAAAGCTATGAGAGGTGAGCAAAAACACAGCGATATAGGGGAAGACATGAGAGGTGCGCAAAAACACAGCGATATATGGGAAGCTATGGGAGGTGCACGAAAACAGAGCGAGAAAGGGGAAGGCATGAGTGGTGTGAGAAAACACAGCAATATAGGGGGAGCTATGGGAGGTGCGTGAAAAAATGGCGATATATGGGGAAGGTATGAGAGATGTGCGAAAAAATAGTGGTGGAGGTGAAGCTATGCGAGGTGCAGGAAAACACGGTGATATAGGGGAAGCTATGAGAGGCGCGCGAAAACACAGCGATTTGGGGGAAGCTATGAGAGGTGTGCGAAAACATTGCAATATATGGAAAGCTATGAGAGGTGCACGAGAACATATCGATAGAAGGGAAGCTATGAGAGGTGCGCGATAACACAGCGATATAGTGGAAGGTATGAGAGGTGCGTGAAACACGGTGATATAGGAGAAGCTATGGGAGGTGCGTGAACACACGGCGATATACGTGTAGGTATGAGTGGTGCTTGAAAGCACGTCGATATAGGGGAAGCGATGAGGGTGCGTGAAAATGCAGCGATGTAGGGGACGGCATGAGAGGTGCGCAAAAACACAACGGTATAGGGGAAGGAATCAGAGGTGCCGGAAAACACAGCGATATAGGGGAAGACTTGGGAGGTGCGCGAAATCACAGAGATATTGGGGAAGGGATGAGAGATGCGTGAAAACACAGCGATATAGGAGAAGCTATGGGAGGTGCGCGAAAACACAGCGAAATAGTTGAATATATGGGAGGTGCGTTAAAACACATCGATATAGGGGAAGCTACGAGAGCTGTGCGAAAACACAACGATATAGTGGAAGGTATGAGAGGTACGTGAAAACACAGAGATATATAGGAAACTATGGGAGGTGCATGAAAACAGAGCGAGAAAGGAGCAGGTATGAGAGGTGTGAGAAAACACGGCGATACAGGGGAAGCTATGGGAGGTGCGTGAAAGCACGGCGATATAGGAGAAGGTATGAGAGGTGCGCGAAAACACAGCGATGTAAGGGAAGCGATGCGAGGAGTGCCAGAACACGGCGATAGAGAGGAAGTTATGAGAGATGCGCAAAAACAAGGCCATAAGTGGGAAGCTCTGTGAGGTGCATAACAACACGGCGATATAGGGGAAAGTATGAAAGGTGCGCAAAAACACAACGATATAAGGGAAGGTATCAGAGATGCGTGAAAGCACAGCGATACAGGGGAATCTATGGGAGGTGTGAGAAAACACAGTGATATAGTGGATGGTGTGATAGGCACGCGAAAACACAGCGATATACAGGAAGCTATGGAGGTGAGCTAAAACAAGGCGAAATAGGGGAAGGTATGAGAGGTGTGCAAAAAACATAGTGATGTATGGGAAGCTATGGGAGATGCACGAAAACAGGGCAATATAGAGGAAGGTATGAGAGGTGTGAGAAAACAGAGCGATATAGGGGACGGTATGGGAGGCGCGTGAAAACACGGTGAAATAGCAGAAGGTCTGAGAGGTGCGAGAAAACAGAGCGACGTAGGGGAAGCTATGCGAGGTGCACCAGAACATGACGATATAGGGGAAGCGAAGAGAGGTGCACAAAACACAGCGATTTGTGGAAATCTATGAGAGGCGCGTGAAAACTCGTTGAAAAATGGGAAGCTGTGCGAGGTCCGTGAAATCAGGGCAATATAGAGGAAGTGATGAGAGATTCACGAGAGCACAGCGACATAGGAGAAGCTATGGGAGATGCGTGAAAACTGAGCAATATAGGGGAAGTTATGAGAGCTGCTTGATGACACAGCGATATAGGAGAAGATATGAGATGTGTGCAAAAACACGGTAATATAAGGGAAGGTATCAGAGGTGCGTGAAAGCACAGCGATACAGTGGAATCTATGGGAGGTGTGCGAAAACACAGCGATATAGTGGACGGTCTGACAGGCACGCAAAAACACAGCGATATATGGGAAGCTCTGAAGGTGAGTTAAAACACGGCGAAATAGGGGATGGTATGAGAGGTATGCAAAAAACACAGTTATATAGTGGAAGGTATGAGAGGTGCGTGAAAACACAGTGATATATGGAAAGTTATGGGAGGTGTGCGAAAGCACGGCGATTTGGGGGATTCTATAAGAGGCGCTGAAAACTCGGCGAAAAATGGGAAGCTATGGGATGTCCGTGAAAACAAGGCGATATAGCGGAAGTGATGAGAGGTGCACCAGAGCACAGCGACATAGGGGAAGCTGTGGGAGGTGCGTGAAAACACAGCGATATAGGGGAATGAATGGGAGGTGCGTTGAAATACTGCGATATAGGGGAAGGTATGAGAGGTGCGCGAAAACACATTGATATAGGGGAAACTATGGGAGGTGCGCGAAAACACGGCGATATACATGAAGGTACGAGAGGTGCGCGAAAACACATCGATATCGGGGAAGCTACGAGTGATGCTTGAAAACACAGCGATATAGTGGAAGGTATGAGAGGTGCGCGAAAACACAGCGAAATATTGGAAGCTATGGGAGGTGCACAAAAACACAGCGAGAAAGAAGGTATGAGAGGTGTCAGAAACACAGCAATATAGGAGAAGGTATGAGAGTTGCGTGAAAACACAGCGATGTAGGGGAAGCTATGCGAGGTGTGCCCTAGAACACGGCGATATAGGAGAAGATATTAGATGTGCGTGAAAACACAGCCATATAGCGGAAGCTATGGGAGGTGCACGAAAACACAGCGATATAGGGGAATGTATGGGAGGTGCATGAAAACACAGTGATGTAGGGGAAGATATGGGAGGTGCATGAAAACACAGCGATATAGGCGAAGTTATGAGCGGTACGTGAAAACACATCGATATAGGGGAAGCTATGAGAGGTGCGCGAAAACACAGCGATATAGTGCAAAGTATGAGAGGTGCACAAAAACACAGCGATATATGGGAAGCTATGGGAGATGCACGAAAACAGAGTGATAGAGGGGAAGGTATGAGAGATGTGAGAAGACACAGCAATATAGGGTTAGCTATGGGACATGCGTAAAAACAGGGCCAAAATAGGAGAAGGTATGAGAGGTGCGCAAAAGCAGAGCGACGTAGGGGAAGCTATGCGAGGTGCACCAGAACGTGGCGATATAGGGGAGGCTAAGAGAGGTGCGCGAAAACATGGCGATAAATGGGAAACTCTGGGAGGTGCATGACAACATGGCGATATAGGGGAAGGTATGAGAGGTGTGTGAAAACACAATGATATAGAGGAAGGTATCAAAGCTGCATGAAAGCACAGCGATACAGGGGAATCTATGGGAGGTGCGCGAAAACACAGCAATATAGAGAATGGTGTGATAGGCACTCGAAAACACAGCGATATTTGGGAAGCTATGGAGGTGCGTTAAAAAACGGTGAAATAGGGGAAGGTATGAGAGGTGCGCAAAAACACAACGATATAGTGGAAGGTATGAGAGGTGCGTGAAAACAGAGAGATATAGGAGAAGGTCTGAGAGGTGTGAGAAAACACAGCAATATAGGGGAAGCTATGGAGGTGCGTTAAATCACGGCGAAATAGGGGAAGTTATGAGAGGTGCACAAAAACACAGCGATATAGGGGAATGAATGGGAGTTGCGTTAAAACACTGCGATATAGGGATAGGTATGAGAGGTGCATGAAAACACAGCGATTTGGGGGAATCTATAAGAGGTGCCGAAAACTCGGCGAAAAATGGGAAGCTATGGGAGGTCCCTGAAAACAGGGCGATATAGCGGAAGTGATGAGAGGTGCACCAGAGCACAGCGACATAGGAGAAGCTGTGGGAGGTGCGTGAAAACACAGCAATATAGGGGAATGAATGGGAGGCGCGCGAAAACACTGCGATATAGGGGAAGGTATGAGCGGTGCGCGAAAACACAGTGATATAGGGGAAGCTATGAGTGTTGCGCTAAAACACAGCGATATGGCGGAATTTATGGGAGGTGCGCAAAAACACAGCGGTTTGGGGGAATCTATGAGAGGTGCGCGAAAACATCGCAATATATGGGAAGCTATGAGTGTTGCGCGAAAACACAGTGATATAGGGGAAGTTATGGGATGTGCGCAAAAGCACGGTGATATGGGGGAATCTATAAGAGGCGCCGAATACTCGGTGAAAAATGGGAAGCTATGGGAGGTCCGTGAAAACAAGGTGATATAGCGGAAGTGATGAGAGGTGCACCAGAGCACAGCGACATAGCGGAAGTGATGAGAGGTGCACCAGAGCACAGCGACATAGCGGAAGCTGTGGGAGGTGCGCAAAAACACAGCGATATAGGGGAATGAATGGGAGTTGCGTTAAAACACTGCAATATAGGGAAAGGTATGAGAGGTGCATGAAAACACAGCGATTTGGGGGAATCTATAAGAGGTGCCGAAAACTCGGCGAAAAATGGGAAGCTATGGGAGGTCCTTGAAAACAGGGCGATATAGCGGAAGTGATGAGAGGTGCACCAGAGCACAGCGACATAGGAGAAGCTGTGGGAGGTGCGTGAAAACACAGCAATATAGGGGAATGAATGGGAGGCGCGCGAAAACACTGCGATATAGGGGAAGGTATGAGCGGTGCGCGAAAACACAGTGATATAGGGGAAGCTATGAGTGTTGCGCTAAAACACAGCGATATAGCGGAATTTATGGGAGGTGCGCAAAAACACAGCGGTTTGGGGGAATCTATGAGAGGTGCGCGAAAACATCGCAATATATGGGAAGCTATGAGAGGTGCGCGAAAACATGGCGATAAATGGGAAACTCTGGGAGGTGCATGACAACATGGCGATATAGGGGAAGGTATGAGAGGTGCGTGAAAACACAACGATATAGAGGAAGGTATCAGAGGTGCATGAAAGCACAGCAATACAGGGGAATCTATGGGAGGTGTGCGAAAACACAGCGATATAGAGGATGGTGTGATAGGCACTCGAAAACACAGCGATATTTGGGAAGCTATGGAGGTGCGTTAAAACACGGCGAAATAGGGGAAGGTATGAGAGGTGCGCAAAAACACAGTGATATAGTGGAAGGTATGAGAGGTGCGTGAAAACAGAGCAATATAGGAGAAGGTCTGAGAGGTGTGAGAAAACACAGCAATATAGGGGAAGCTATGGAGGTGCGTTAAATCACGGCGAAATAGGGGAAGTTATTGGAGGTGCACAAAAGCACAGCGATGCAGGGGAAGATATGGGAGGTGCATGAAAACACAGCGATATAGGCGAAGTTATGAGAAGTGTGTGAAAACACATTGATATAGGGAAGCTATGAGAGGTGCGTGAAAACACAGCAATATATGGGAAGCTATGGGAGATGCACGAAAACAGAGCGATATAGGGGAAGATATGAGAGGTTTGAGAAAGCACAGCAATATAGGGGAAGCCATGGGAGGTGCGTGAAAACACGATGATATAGGAGAAGGTATGAGAGGTGTGAGAAAACACATCGATTTTGGGGAAGCTCCGAGTGATGTGCGAAAACACAGCGATATAGTGCAAGGTATGAGATTTGCGCGAAAACACAGCAAAATATGGGAAGCTATGGGAGTTGCACGAAAACAGAGCGAGGAAGGGGAAGGTATGAGAGGTGTCAGAAAACACGGCGATATAGGAGAAGGTCTGAGAGGTGTGAAAAAACACAGCAATATAGAGGAAGCTATGGGACGTGCGTGAAAACACGGCCAAAATAGGAGAAGTTATGAGAGGTGCTCGAATACAGAGCAACGTAGGTGAAGGTATGCGAGGTGCACCAGAACGCAGCGATATAGGGGAAGCTAAGAGAGGTGCACAAAAACACAACGATTTGGGGGAAATCTATGAGAGGCGCGTGAAAACTTGGCGAAAAATGGGAAGCTACGCGAGTTCCGTGAAAAAAGGGCGATATAGCGGAAGTGATGAGAGGTGCACGAGAGCAGAGCGACATAGGGGACGCTATGGGAGATGCGCGAAAACTGAGCAATATAGGGGAAGTTATGAGAGCTGCTTGATGACACAGCAATGTAGCAGAAGATAAGAGATGTGCGTGAAAACGCGGTGATATAGTGGATACTATGAGAGGTGAACAAAAACACAATGATATAGCGGAAGCCTTGGGAGGTGCGCGAAATCACAGTGATATTGGGAAAGGGATCAGAGGTTCGTGAAAACACAGCGATATAGAGGAAGGTATGAGAGGTTCGCAAAAACACAGCGATATTTTGGAAGCTATGGGAGGTGCATGAAAACAGAGCGAGAAAGGGGAAGGTATGAGTGGTGTGAGACATCACAGCAATATAGGGGGAGCTATGGGAGGTGCATGAAAAGACGGCGATATATGGAGAAGGTATGAGAGGTGTGCGAAAACATAGTGGTGGTGGTGAAGCTATGTGAGGTGCGCGAAAACACAGCGATTTGCGGGAAGCTATGAGAGGTACGCTAAAACATTGCAACATATGGAAAGCTATGAGAGGTGCGCGAAAACACAGCGACATAGGGGAAGCTATGGGAGGTGTGTGAAAACTCAGCGATATAGGGGTACGTATGAGATGTGCATGAAAACACAGTGATATAGGGGAAGGTATCAGAGGTGCGTGAAAGCACAGCGATACGGGCGAATCTATGGCAGGTGTGCGAAAACACAGTGATATAGTGGATAGTGTGATAGGCACGCGAAATCACAGCGATATATGGGAAGCTATGGAGGTGCGTTAAAACAGCGAAATAGGGGAAGTTATGAGAGATGCTCAAAAACACAGTGATATAGTGGAAGGAATGAGAGGTGCGCGAAAACACAGCGATATATGGGAAGATATGGGGGATGCACGAAAACAGAGCGATATAGGGGAAGGTATGAGAGGTGTTGGAAAACAGAGCGATATAGGGGATAGTATGGGAGGTGCGTGAAAACACGGCGATATAGGAGAAGGTCTGAGAGGTGTGAGAAAACACAGCAATATAAGGGAAGCTACGGGACGTGCTTGAAAACACGCCCAAAATAGGAGAAGGTATGAGAGGTGCGCGAAAACAGAGTAACGTAGGGGAAGCTATGCGAGGTGCGCCAGAACGCGGCGATATAGGGGAAGCCAAGAGAGGTGCGCAAAAACACAGCGATTTGGGGGAATCTTTGAGAGGTGCGCAAAAACACGGTGAAGAATGGGAAGCTATGGGAGGTCCATGAAAACAGGGCGATATAGCGGAAGTGATGGGAGGTGCGTTAAAACACTGCAATATAGGGGAAGGTATGAGAGGTGCGCGAAAACACAGTGATAAAGGGGAAGCTGTGGGAGGTGCGCGAAAACACGGCGATATACATGAAGGTATGAGAGGTGCATGAAAACACATCGATATAGGGGAAGCTACGAGCGATGCGCGAAAACACAGCGATATATTGCAAGGTATGAGAGGTGCGCGAAAACACAGCGAAATATGGGAAGCTATGGGAGTTGCACGAAAACAGAGCGAGGAAGGGGAAGGTCTGAGAGGTGTGAAAAAACACAGCAATATAGAGGAAGCTATGGGACGTGCGTGAAAACACGGCCAAAATAGGAGAAGTTATGAGAGGTCTGCGAATACAGAGCACCGTAGGGGAAGGTATGCGAGGTGCGCCAGAACGCGGAGATATAGGGGAAGCTAAGAGAGGTGCACAAAAACACAACGATTTGGGGGAAACTATGAGAGGCGCATGAAAACTCGGCGAAAAATGGGAAGCTATGCGAGGTCCGTGAAAAAAGGGCGATATAGCGGAAGTGATGAGAGGTGCACAAGAGTAGAGCAACATAGGGGAAGCTATAGGAGATGCGTGAAAACTGAGCAATATAGGGGAAGTTATGAGAGCTGCTTGATGACACAGCGATATAGGAGAAGATAAGAGATGTGCGTGAAAACGCGATGATATAGGGGATACTGTGAGAGGTGAACAAAAACACAATGATACAGGGGAAGCCTTGGGAGGTGCGCGAAATCATGGTGATATTGGGGAAGGGATCAGAGTTGGGTGAAAACACAGCGATATAGAGGAAGGTAAGAGAGGTGTGCGAAAACACAACGATATAGGGGAAGATATGCGAAATGCACAAAAACACAGCAATAAATGGGAAGCTATGAGAGGTGCGCGAAAACACGGTGATATAGGGGAAGGTGTGAGAGGTCCGCGAAAACACAGTGATATAGGGGAAGCTCTGGGAGGTGCGTGAAAACACGTCGATATAGGGGAAGGTATGAGAGATGAGCGACAACTCAGCTAAAAAGGGGAAGGTATGAGAGGTGCGTGAGAACATGGCGATATAGGCAAAGCTATGAGAGGTGGTCAAAAACACAGCGATATAAGGAAACTAGGAGAAGTGCGCGAAAATACAGCGATATAGTGGAAGGTATGAGAGGTGCACGAAAACACAGCAATATATGGGAAGCTATGGGAGGTGCATAACAACACGGCAATATAGGGGAAAGTATGAGAGGTGCGCAAAACACAATGATATAAGGGAAGGTATCAGAGGTGCGTGAAAGCACAGTGATACAGGGGAATCTATGGGAGGTGTGCGAAAACACAGTGATATAGTGGATGGTGTGATAGGCACGCAAAAACACAGCGATATACGGGAAGCTATGGAGGTGAGCTAAAACACGGCGAAATAGGGGAAGGTATGAGAGGTGTGCAAAAAGCACAGTGATATATGGGAAGCTATGGGAGATGCACGAAAACAGGGCGATATAGGGGAAGATATGAGAGGTGTGAGAAAACAGAGCGATATAGGGGACGGTATGGGAGGTGCGTGAAAACACGGCGAAATAGGAGAATGGCTGAGAGGTGCGAGAAAACAGAGCGACGTAGGGGAAGCTATGCGAGGTGCGCCAGAACGCAGCAATATAGGGAAAGCTAAGAGAGGTGCGCAAAACACAGCGATTTGTGGAAATCTATGAGAGACTCGCGAAAACTCGTTGAAAAATGGGAAGCTGTGCGAGGTCCGTGAAATCAGGGCAATATAGAGGAAGTGATGAGAGATGCACGAGAGCACAGCGACATAGGAGAAGCTATGGGAGATGCGTGAAAACTGAGCAATATAGGGGAAGTTATGAGAGCTGCTTGATGACACAGCGATATAGGAGAAGATATGAGATGTGTGCAAAAACACGGTGATATAGAGGAAGCTATGAGAGGTGGACGAAAACAGAGCGAGAAAGGGGAAGGCATGAGTGGTGTGAGAAAACACAGCAATATAGGGGGAGCTAAGGGAGGTGTGTGAAAAAACGATGATATATGGAGAAGGTATGAGAGGTGTGCGAAAACTGTGGTGGAGGTGAAGCTATGCGAGGTGCGCGAAAACACGGTGATATAGGGAAGCTATGAGAGGTGCGCGAAAACACAGCGATATAGTTGAATATATGGGAGCTGCGTTAAAACACTTCGAGATAGGGGAAGGTATGAGAGATGCGCGAAAACACAGCGATATAGTGGACGGTCTGACAGGCACGCGAAAACACAGTGATATATGGGAAGCTATGAAGGTGAGTTAAAACACGGCGAAATAGGGGATGGTATGAGAGGTATGCAAAAAACACAGTTATATAGTGGAAGGTATGAGAGGTGCACAAAATCACAGTGATATATGGGAAGGTATGGGAGATGCACGAAAACAGAGCGATTTAGGGGAAGGTATGAGAGGTGCGCGAAAAGACAGTAATATAGGAGAAGGTATGAGAGGTGCGCGAAAACACAGCGATATAGGGGAAGGTATGAGAGGTGCGTGAAAACACAGTGATATATGGAAAGTTATGGGAGGTGCGCGAAAGCACGGCGATTTGGGGAAATCTATAAGAGGCGCTGAAAACTCGGCGAAAAATGGGAAGCTATGGGAGGTCCGTGAAAACAAGGCGATATAGCGGAAGTGATGAGAGGTGCACCAGAGCACAGCGACATAGGGGAAGCTGTGGGAGGTGTGCGAAAACACAGCGATATAAGGGAATGAATTGGAGGTGCGTTGAAATACTGCGATATAGGGGAAGGTATGAGAGGTGCGCGAAAACACATTGATATAGGGGAAGCTATTGGACGTGCACGAAAATACGGTGATATAGGGGAAGCTATGAGTGATGCTTGAAAAGACAGCGATATAGTGGAAGGTATGAGAGGTGCGCGAAAACACAGCGAAATATTGGAAGCTCTGGGAGGTGCACGAAAACACAGCGAGAAAGAAGGTGTGAGAGGTGTCAGAAACACAGCAATATAGGAGAAGGTATGAGAGTTGCATGAAAACACAGCGATGTAGGGGAAGCTATGCGAAGTGTGCCCTAGAACACGGCGATATAGGAGAAGATATTAGATGTGCGCGAAAGCACAGCGATATAGCGGAAGCTATGGGAGGTGCACGAAAACACAGCGATATAGGGGAATGTATGGGAGGTGCGTGAAAACACAGTGATGTAGGGGAAGATATGGGAGGTGCATGAAAACACAGCGATATAGGCGAAGTTATGAGCGGTGCGTGAAAACACAGCGATATAGTGCAAGGTATGAGAGGTGCACGAAAACACAGCGATATATGGGAAGCTATGGGAGATGCACGAAAACAGAGCGATAGAGGGGAAGGTATGAGAGGTGTGAGAAAACACAGCAATATAGGGTTAGCTATGGGACATGCGTGAAAACACAGAAAAAGAGGGGAAGGTATGAGAGGTGTGCGAAAACACGGCGATATATGGGAAACTATGGGAGGTACGTGAAAACGGGGCGATAAAGGGGTAGGTATGAGAGGTGCGCAAAAAGACAGTGATAAGCGGGCAGCTATGAGATGTGCACGAAAACAAAGCGATATAGGGTAAGATATGAGTGATGCGCGAAAAAATCGATATAGGGGAGCTACGAGAGACACGTGAAAAAAAATCGATATAGTGGAAGGTATGAGAGGTGCGTAAAAACACGTCGATATAGGGGAAGGTATGAGAGATGAGTGAAAACTCAGTTAAAAAGGGGAAGGTATGAGATGTGCGTGAGAACGTGGCGATATAGGCAAAGCTATCAGAGGTGAGCAAAAACACAGTGATACAGAGGAAGGTATGGGAGGTGCATGACAACACGGCAATATAGGGGGAGGTATGAGAGGTGCGCGAGAACACAACGATATAGGGGAAGCTATGCGAGGTGTGCAAAAACATGGCGATATAGGGGAAGCTATGAGAGGAGCGCGAAAACACTGCGATTTGGGGGAAGCTATGAGAGGTGCGCAAAAACATTGCAATACATGGAAAGCTATGAGAGGTGCATGAGAACACAGCGATATAGGGGTAGTTATGCGTGGTGCATGAAAACAGAGTGATATAGGGGAAGGTATGAGAGGTGCGCGAAAGCACAACGATATAGGGGAATGTATTAGAGGTGCATGAAAGCACAGCGATACAGGGCAATCTATGAAAGGTGCACGAAAACACAGCGATATAGTGGATGGTGTGACAGGCACGCGAAAACACAGCGATATATGGGAAGCTATGAGAGGTTCGCGAAAACACAGAAATATAGGGGAAGGTATGAGAGGTGCGCGAAAACACAGTGATATAGGGAAAGCTAAGGAAGTGCGCGAAACAACGGCAATTTGGGGGAATCTATAAGAGACGCACGAAAACTCGGTGAAAATGAGAGGTCTGAGAAAACAGGGCAATATAGCGGAAGTGATGAGAGGTGCACGAGAGCACAGCGACATAGGGGAAGCTGCGTGAGGTGCGCGAAAACGCAGCGATATGGGGGAATGAATGGGAGGTGCGTTAAAACACTGCGATATACGGAAGGTATGAGAGGTGCGTGAAAACACAGTGATATAGGTGAAGCTATGGGAGGTGCACGAAAACAGAGCGAGAAAGCAGAAGGTCTGAGAGGTGTCAGAAACACAGCAATATAGGGGAATCTATAGGAGGTGCGTGAAAGCACGGCGATATAGGAGAAGGTATGAGAGGTGCGCGAAAACACGGTGATGTAGGGGAAGATATGGAAGGTGCGCGCAACACAGCGATATAGGGGAATGTATGGGAGGTGCGTGAAAACACAGTGATATAGGGGAACCTATGGAGGTGCGTTAAATCATGGCGAAATAGGGGAATTTATGAGAGGTGCGCAAAAACACAGAGATGTAGGGGAAGATATGGGAGGTGCATGAAAACGCAGCGATAGAGGCGATGTTATGAGCCGTGCGTGAAAACACATCGATATAGGGGAAGCTATGAGAGGTGCGCGAAAACACAGCGATATAGTGCAAGGTATGAGAGGTTCGCGAAAACACAGCGATATATGGGAAGCTATGGGAAATGCATGAAAACAGAGCGATATAGGGGAAGGTATGAGAAGTGTGAGAATACACAGCAATATAGGGTTAGCTATGGGACGTGCGTGAAAACAGGGCCAAAATAGGTGAAGGTATGAGAGGTGCGCGAAAACAGAGCGACGTAGGGGAAGCTATGCGAGGTGCACCAGAACGCGGCGATATAGGGGAAGCTAAGAGAGGTGCGCAAAAACACAGCGATTTGGGGGAATCTATGAGAGGTGTGCGAAAACATCGCAATATATGGGAAGCTATGAGAGGTGCGCGAAAACATGGCGATAAATGGGAAACTCTGGGAGGTGCATGACAACATGGCGATATAGGGGAAGGTATGAGAGGTGCGCGAAAACACAACGATATAGAGGAAGGTATCTGTGGTGCATGAAAGCATAGCGATACAGGGGAATCTATGGGAGGTGTGAGAAAACACAGCAATATATTTGATGGTGTGATAGGCACGCGAAAACACAGCGATATATGGGAAGCTATGGAGGTGAGTTAAAACACGGAGAAATAGGGGAAGGTATGAGAGGTGTGCAAAAAACACAGTGATATAGTGGAAGGTATGAGAGGTGCGCAAAATCACAGTGATATATGGGAAGCTATGGAGGTGCACGAAAACAGAGCGAGAAAGGGGCTGGAATGAGAGGTATGAGCGAAGACAGCAATATAGGGGAAGCTATGGGAGGTGCGTGAAAGCACGGCGATATAGGAGAAGGTATGAGAGGTGCGCGAAAACACAGCGATGCAAGGGAAGCAATGCGAGGTGTGTCAGAACACGGAGATATAGGGGAATTTATGAGAGGTGTGCAAAAACACAGTGATTTGGGGGAATCGATGAGTGGTGCGCGAAAACATCGCAATATGTGGGAAGCTATGAGAGGTGCTCGAAAACAAGATGAAATATGGGAAGCTATGGGAGGTCCGTGAAAACAGGTCGATATTACGGAAGTGATGAGAGGTGCTCGAGAGCACAGCGACATAGGGGAAGCTATGGGAAGTGCGCGAAAACACAGCGATATAGGGATACATATGCGTGGTGCATGAAAACACAGTGATATAGGGGAAGATATCAGAGGTGCGTGAAAGCACAGCGATATGGGCGAATCTATAAGAGGTGTGCGAAAACACAGAGATATAGTGGATGGTGTGATAGGCACATGAAATCACAGCAATATATGGGAAGCGATGGAGGTGCGTTAAAACACAGCGAAATAGGGGAAGTTATGAGAGATGCTCAAAAACACAGTGATATAGTGGAAGGAATGAGAGGTGCGTGAAAGCACAGCGATATATGGGAAGATATGGGAGATGCACGAAAACAGAGCTAGGGGAAGGTATGAGAGGTGCTGGAAAACAGAGCGATATAGGGGATAGTATGGGACGTGCTTGAAAACACGCCCAAAATAGGAGAAGGTATGAGAGGTGCACGAAAACAGAGCGACGTAGGGGAAGCTATGCGAGGTGCGCTAGAACGCGGCGATATAGGGGAAGCCAAGAGAGGTGCGCAAAAACACAGCAATTTGGGGGAATCTTTGAGAGGTGCGCAAAAACACGGTGAAGAATGGGAAGCTATGGGAGGTCCATGAAAACAGGGCGATATAGCGGAAGTGATGGGAGGTGCGTTGAAACACTGCAATATATGGGAAGGTATGAGAGGTGCGCGAAAACACAGTGATAAAGGGGAAGCTGTGGGAGGTGCGCGAAAACACGGCGATATACATGAAGGTATGAGAGGTGCATGAAAACACATCGATATAGGGGAAGCTACGAGCGATGCGCGAAAACACAGCGAGAAAGGGGAAGGTATGAGAGGTGTCAGAAAACACGGCGATATAGGAGAAGGTCTGAGAGGTGTGAAAAATCACAGCAATATAGAGGAAGCTATGGGACGTGCGTGAAAACACGGCCAAAATAGGAGAAGTTATGAGAGGTGCGCGAATACAGAGCACCGTAGGGGAAGGTATGCGAGGTGCGCCAGAATGCGGCGATAGAGGGGAAGCTAAGAGAGGTGCACAAAAACACAACGATTTGGGGGAAACTATAAGAGGCGCCTGAAAACTCGGCGAAAAATGGGAAGCTACGCGAGGTCCGTGAAAAAAGGGCGATATAGCGGAAGTGATGAGAGGTGCACGAGAGTAGAGCAACATAGGGGAAGCTATGGGAGATGCGTGAAAACTGAGCAATATAGGGGAAGTTATGAGAGCTGCTTGATGACACAGCGATATTGGAGAAGATAAGAGATGTGCGTTAAAACGCGGTGATATAGGGGATATTATGAGAGGTGAACAAAAACACAATGATATAGGGGAAGCCTTGGGAGGTGCACGAAATCACAGTGATATTGGGAAAGGGATCAGAGGTGCGTGAAAACACAGCGATATAGAGGAAGGTATGCGAGGTGCGCAAAAACACAGCGATATATGGGAAGCTATGAGAGGTGCGTGAAAAAACATCAATATAGTGGAAGGTAAGAGAGGTGTGCGAAAACACAACGATATAGGGGAAGGTATGCGAGGTGCGCAAAAACACAGCGAAATATGGGAAGCTATGAGAGGTGCGCGTAAACACGGTGATATAGGGGAAGGTGTAAGAGGTCCGCAAAAACACAGTGATATAGGGGAAGCTCTGGGAGGTGCGTGAAAACACGTCGATATAGGGGAAGGTATGAGAGATGAGCGACAACTCAGCTAAAAAGGGGAAGGCATGAGAGATGCGTGAGAACATGGCGATATAGGCAAAGCTATGAGAGGTGGTCAAAAACACAGCGATATAAGGAAACTAGGAGAAGTGCGCGAAAATACAGCGATATAGTGGAAGGTATGAGAGGTGCGCGAAAACACAGCGATATATGGGAAGCTATGGGAGGTGCACGTAAACAGCCAGAAAGGGGAAAATATCAGTGGTGTGAGGAAACACAGCAATATAGGTGGAGCTATGGGAGGTGCGTGAAAGCACGGCAATATATGGAGAAGTATGAGAGGTGTGCAAAAACATAGTGGTGGAAGTGAATCTATGAGAGGTGCGCAAAAACAAGGCGAAAAATGGGAAGCTATGGGAGGTCCGTGAAAACAAGGCGATATAGGGGAAGTGATGAGAGGTGCACGAGAGCACAGCAACATAGGGGAAGCTATGGGAGGTGCGCGAAAGCACAGCGATATAGGGAAATGAATGGGAAGTGCATTAAAACACTGCGATAAGTGGAAGGTATGAGAGGTGCGCGAAAACACAGCGATATAGTGGAAGGTATGAGAGGTGCGCGAAAACACAGCGATATATGGGAAGCTATGGGAGGTGCGCGAAAACACGGTGATGTACATGAAGGTATGAGAGGTGCGTGAAAACACGTCCATATAGGGGAAGGTATGAGAGATGAGCGAAAACTCAGCTAAAAAGGGGAAGGTATGAGAGGTGCGTGAGAACATGGCGATATAGGCAAAGCTATGAGAGGTGAGCAAAAACACAGCGATATAGGGGAAGACATGAGAGGTGCGCAAAAACACAGCGATATATGGGAAGCTATGGGAGGTGCACGAAAACAGAGCGAGAAAGGGGAAGGCATGAGTGGTGTGAGAAAACACAGCAATATAGGGGGAGCTATGGGAGGTGCGTGAAAAAATGGCGATATATGGGGAAGGTATGAGAGATGTGCGAAAAAATAGTGGTGGAGGTGAAGCTATGCGAGGTGCAGGAAAACACGGTGATATAGGGGAAGCTATGAGAGGCGCGCGAAAACACAGCGATTTGGGGGAAGCTATGAGAGGTGTGCGAAAACATTGCAATATATGGAAAGCTATGAGAGGTGCACAAGAACATATCGATAGAAGGGAAGCTATGAGAGGTGCGCGATAACACAGCGATATAGTGGAAGGTATGAGAGGTGCGTGAAACACGGTGATATAGGAGAAGCTATGGGAGGTGCGTGAACACACGGCGATATACGTGTAGGTATGAGTGGTGCTTGAAAGCACGTCGATATAGGGGAAGCGATGAGGGTGCGTGAAAATGCAGCGATGTAGGGGACGGCATGAGAGGTGCGCAAAAACACAACGGTATAGGGGAAGGAATCAGAGGTGCCGGAAAACACAGCGATATAGGGGAAGACTTGGGAGGTGCGCGAAATCACAGAGATATTGGGGAAGGGATGAGAGATGCGTGAAAACACAGCGATATAGGAGAAGCTATGGGAGGTGCGCGAAAACACAGCGAAATAGTTGAATATATGGGAGGTGCGTTAAAACACATCGATATAGGGGAAGCTACGAGAGCTGTGCGAAAACACAACGATATAGTGGAAGGTATGAGAGGTACGTGAAAACACAGAGATATATAGGAAACTATGGGAGGTGCATGAAAACAGAGCGAGAAAGGAGCAGGTATGAGAGGTGTGAGAAAACACGGCGATACAGGGGAAGCTATGGGAGGTGCGTGAAAGCACGGCGATATAGGAGAAGGTATGAGAGGTGCGCGAAAACACAGCGATGTAAGGGAAGCGATGCGAGGAGTGCCAGAACACGGCGATAGAGAGGAAGTTATGAGAGATGCGCAAAAACAAGGCCATAAGTGGGAAGCTCTGTGAGGTGCATAACAACACGGCGATATAGGGGAAAGTATGAGAGGTGCGCAAAAACACAACGATATAAGGGAAGGTATCAGAGATGCGTGAAAGCACAGCGATACAGGGGAATCTATGGGAGGTGTGAGAAAACACAGTGATATAGTGGATGGTGTGATAGGCACGCGAAAACACAGCGATATACAGGAAGCTATGGAGGTGAGCTAAAACAAGGCGAAATAGGGGAAGGTATGAGAGGTGTGCAAAAAACATAGTGATGTATGGGAAGCTATGGGAGATGCACGAAAACAGGGCGATATAGAGGAAGGTATGAGAGGTGTGAGAAAACAGAGCGATATAGGGGACGGTATGGGAGGCGCGTGAAAACACGGTGAAATAGCAGAAGGTCTGAGAGGTGCGAGAAAACAGAGCGACGTAGGGGAAGCTATGCGAGGTGCACCAGAACATGACGATATAGGGGAAGCTAAGAGAGGTGCACAAAACACAGCGATTTGTGGAAATCTATGAGAGGCGCGTGAAAACTCGTTGAAAAATGGGAAGCTGTGCGAGGTCCGTGAAATCAGGGCAATATAGAGGAAGTGATGAGAGATTCACGAGAGCACAGCGACATAGGAGAAGCTATGGGAGATGCGTGAAAACTGAGCAATATAGGGGAAGTTATGAGAGCTGCTTGATGACACAGCGATATAGGAGAAGATATGAGATGTGTGCAAAAACACGGTAATATAAGGGAAGGTATCAGAGGTGCGTGAAAGCACAGCGATACAGTGGAATCTATGGGAGGTGTGCGAAAACACAGCGATATAGTGGATGGTGTGACAGGCACGCAAAAACACAGCGATATATGGGAAGCTATGAAGGTGAGTTAAAACACGGCGAAATAGGGGATGGTATGAGAGGTATGCAAAAAACACAGTTATATAGTGGAAGGTATGAGAGGTGCGTGAAAACACAGTGATATATGGAAAGTTATGGGAGGTGTGCGAAAGCACGGCGATTTGGGGGATTCTATAAGAGGCGCTGAAAACTCGGCGAAAAATGGGAAGCTATGGGATGTCCGTGAAAACAAGGCGATATAGCGGAAGTGATGAGAGGTGCACCAGAGCACAGCGACATAGGGGAAGCTGTGGGAGGTGCGTGAAAACACAGCGATATAGGGGAATGAATGGGAGGTGCGTTGAAATACTGCGATATAGGGGAAGGTATGAGAGGTGCGCGAAAACACATTGATATAGGGGAAACTATGGGAGGTGCGCGAAAACACGGCGATATTCATGAAGGTACGAGAGGTGCGCGAAAACACATCGATATCGGGGAAGCTGCGATTGATGCTTGAAAACACAGCGATATAGTGGAAGGTATGAGAGGTGCGCGAAAACACAGCGAAATATTGGAAGCTATGGGAGGTGCACAAAAACACAGCGAGAAAGAAGGTATGAGAGGTGTCAGAAACACAGCAATATAGGAGAAGGTATGAGAGTTGCGTGAAAACACAGCGATGTAGGGGAAGCTATGCGAGGTGTGCCCTAGAACACGGCGATATAGGAGAAGATATTAGATGTGCGTGAAAACACAGCGATATAGCGGAAGCTATGAGAGGTGCACGAAAACACAGCGATATAGGGGAATGTATGGGAGGTGCATGAAAACACAGTGATGTAGGGGAAGATATGGGAGGTGCATGAAAACACAGCGATATAGGCGAAGTTATGAGTGGTACGTGAAAACACATCGATACAGGGGAAGCTATGAGAGGTGCGCGAAAACACAGCGATATAGTGCAAAGTATGAGAGGTGCACGAAAACACAGCGATATATGGGAAGCTATGGGAGATGCACGAAAACAGAGCGATAGAGGGGAAGGTATGAGAGATGTGAGAAGACACAGCAATATAGGGTTAGCTATGGGACATGCGTGAAAACAGGGCCAAAATAGGAGAAGGTATGAGAGGTGCGTGAAAGCAGAGCGACGTAGGGGAAGCTATGCGAGGTGCACCAGAACGTGGCGATATAGGGGAGGCTAAGAGAGGTGCGCAAAAACACAGCGGTTTAGGGGAATCTATGAGAGGTGCGCGAAAACATCGCAATATATGGGAAGCTATGAGAGGTGCGCGAAAACATGGCGATAAATGGGAAACTCTGGGAGGTGCATGACAACATGGCGATATAGGGGAAGGTATGAGAGGTGCGTGAAAACACAATGATATAGAGGAAGGTATCAAAGGTGCATGAAAGCACAGCGATACAGGGGAATCTATGGGAGGTGTGCGAAAACACAGCAATATAGAGAATGGTGTGATAGGCACTCGAAAACACAGCGATATTTGGGAAGCTATGGAGGTGCGTTAAAAACGGTGAAATAGGGGAAGGTATGAGAGGTGCGCAAAAACACAACGATATAGTGGAAGGTATGAGAGGTGCGTGAAAACAGAGAGATATAGGAGAAGGTCTGAGAGGTGTGAGAAAACACAGCAATATAGGGGAAGCTATGGAGGTGCGTTAAATCACGGTGAAATAGGGGAAGTTATGAGAGGTGCACAAAAACACAGCGATGCAGGGGAAGTTATGAGATGTGCGTGAAAACACATCGATATAGGGGAAGGTATGAGAGGTTTGAGAAAACACAGCAATATAAGGGAAGCTATGGGAGGTGCGTGAAAACACGATGATATAGGAGAAGGTATGAGAGGCGTGAGAAAACACAGCAATATAGGGTTAGCTGTGGGATGTGCATGAAAACACGGCCAAAATAGGAGAAGGTATGAGAAGTGCGCGAAAAAAGAGCGACGTAGGGGAAGCTATGCGTGGTGCGCCAGAACGTGGCGATATAGGGGAAGCTAAGAGAGGTGAGCAAAAACACAGCGAATTGGGGGAATCTATGAGAGGTGCGCGAAAACATCGCAATATATGGGAAGCTATGAGTGTTGCGCGAAAACACAGTGATATAGGGGAAGTTATGGGATGTGCGCAAAAGCACGGTGATATGGGGGAATCTATAAGAGGCGCCGAATACTCGGTGAAAAATGGGAAGCTATGGGAGGTCCGTGAAAACAAGGTGATATAGCGGAAGTGATGAGAGGTGCACCAGAGCACAGCGACATAGGGGAAGCTGTGGAAGGTGCGCAAAAACACAGCGATATAGGGGAATGAATGGGAGTTGCGTTAAAACACTGCGATATAGGGAAAGGTATGAGAGGTGCATGAAAACACAGCGATTTGGGGGAATCTATAAGAGGTGCCGAAAACTCGGCGAAAAATGGGAAGCTATGGGAGGTCCCTGAAAACAGGGCGATATAGCGGAAGTGATGAGAGGTGCACCAGAGCACAGCGACATAGGAGAAGCTGTGGGAGGTGCGTGAAAACACAGCAATATAGGGGAATGAATGGGAGGCGCGCGAAAACACTGCGATATAGGGGAAGGTATGAGCGGTGCGCGAAAACACAGTGATATAGGGGAAGCTATGAGTGTTGCGCTAAAACACAGCGATATAGCGGAATTTATGGGAGGTGCGCAAAAACACAGCGGTTTGGGGGAATCTATGAGAGGTGCGCGAAAACATCGCAATATATGGGAAGCTGTGAGAGGTGCGCGAAAACATGGCGATAAATGGGAAACTCTGGGAGGTGCATGACAACATGGCGATATAGGGGAAGGTATGAGAGGTGCGTGAAAACACAACGATATAGAGGAAGGTATCAGAGGTGCATGAAAGCACAGCAATACAGGGGAATCTATGGGAGGTGTGCGAAAACACAGCGATATAGAGGATGGTGTGATAGGCACTCGAAAACACAGCGATATTTGGGAAGCTATGGAGGTGCGTTAAAACACGGCGAAATAGGGGAAGGTATGAGAGGTGCGCAAAAACACAGTGATATAGTGGAAGGTATGAGAGGTGCGCGAAAACAGAGCAATATAGGAGAAGGTCTGAGAGGTGTGAGAAAACACAGCAATATAGGGGAAGCTATGGAGGTGCGTTAAATCACGGCGAAATAGGGGAAGTTATTGGAGGTGCACAAAAGCACAGTGATACAGGGGAAGATATGGGAGGTGCATGAAAACACAGCGATATAGGCGAAGTTATGAGAGGTGCGTGAAAACACATTGATATAGGGAAGCTATGAGAGGTGCGTGAAAACACAGCGATATATGGGAAGCTATGGGAGATGCACGAAAACAGAGCGATATAGGGGAAGATATGAGAGGTTTGAGAAAGCACAGCAATATAGGGGAAGCCATGTTAGGTGCGTGAAAACACGATGATATAGGAGAAGGTATGAGAGGTGCGAGAAAACACAGCGAAATATAGGAAGCTATGGGAGATGCAAGCAAACACAGCGAGAAAGGAGAAGGTGTGAGAGGTGTCAGAAACACAGCAATATAGGAGAAGGTATGAGAGATTCGTGAAAACACAGCGATGAAGGCGAAGCCATGCGAGGTGTGCCCTAGAACACGGCGATATAGGAGAAGATATTAGATGTGCGCGAAAACACAACGATATAGGGGAAGCTATGGGAGGTGCACGAAAACACAGCGATATAGGGGAATGTATGGGAGGTGCGTGAAAACACAGCGATGTAGGGGAAGATATGGGAGGTGCATGAAAACGCAGTGATATAGGCGAAGTTATGAGCGGTGCGTGAAAACACATCGATATAGTGGAAGGTATGAGAGGTGCGCGAAAACACAGCGATATATGGGAAGCTATGGGAGATGCACGAAAACAGAGCGATAGAGGGGAAGGTATGAGAGGTGTGAGAAAACACAGCAATATAGAGTTAGCTATGGGACGTGCGTGAAAACAGGGCCAAAATAGGAGAAGGTATGAGAGGTGCGCGAAAGCAGATCGACGTAGGGGAAGCTATGCGAGGTGTGCCAGAACGCGGCGATATAGGGGAAGCTAAGAGAGGTGCGCAAAAACACAGCGGTTTGGAGGAATCTATGAGAGGTGCGCGAAAACATCGCAATATATGGGAAGCTATGAGAGGTGCGCGAAAACATGGCGATAAATGGGAAACTCTGGGAGGTGCATGACAACATGGCGATATAGGGGAAGGTATGAGAGGTGCGTGAAAACACAACGATATAGAGGAAGGTATCAGAGGTGCATGAAAGCACAGCAATACAGGGGAATCTATGGGAGGTGTGCGAAAACACAGCGATATAGAGGATGGTGTGATAGGCACTCGAAAACACAGCGATATTTGGGAAGCTATGGAGGTGCGTTAAAACACGGCGAAATAGGGGAAGGTATGAGAGGTGCGCAAAAACACAGTGATATAGTGGAAGGTATGAGAGGTGCGTGAAAACAGAGCAATATAGTGGAAGCTATGGAGGTGCGTTAAATCACGGCGAAATAGGGGAAGTTATTGGAGGTGCACAAAAGCACAGCGATACAGGGGAAGATATGGGAGGTGCATGAAAACACAGCGATATAGGCGAAGTTATGAGAGGTGCGTGAAAACACATTGATATAGGGAAGCTATGAGAGGTGCGTGAAAACACAGCGATATATGGGAAGCTATGGGAGATGCACGAAAACAGAGCGATATAGGGGAAGATATGAGAGGTTTGAGAAAGCACAGCAATATAGGGGAAGCCATGTTAGGTGCGTGAAAACACGATGATATAGGAGAAGGTATGAGAGGTGCGAGAAAACACAGCGAAATATAGGAAGCTATGGGAGATGCACGAAAACACAGCGAGAAAGGAGAAGGTGTGAGAGGTGTCAGAAACACAGCAATATAGGAGAAGGTATGAGAGATTCGTGAAAACACAGCGATGAAGGCGAAGCCATGCGAGGTGTGCCCTAGAACACGGCGATATAGGAGAAGATATTAGATGTGCGCGAAAACACAACGATATAGGGGAAGCTACGGGAGGTGCACGAAAACACAGCGATATAGGGGAATGTATGGGAGGTGCGTGAAAACACAGCGATGTAGGGGAAGATATGGGAGGTGCATGAAAACGCAGTGATATAGGCGAAGTTATGAGCGGTGCGTGAAAACACATCGATATAGGGGAAGCTATGAGAGGTGCGCGAAAACACAGCGATATATGGGAAGCTATGGGAGATGCACGAAAACAGAGCGATAGAGGGGAAGGTATGAGAGGTGTGAGAAAACACAGCAATATAGAGTTAGCTATGGGACGTGCGTGAAAACAGGGCCAAAATAGGAGAAGGTATGAGAGGTGCGCGAAAGCAGATCGACGTAGGGGAAGCTATGCGAGGTGTGCCAGAACGCGGCGATATAGGGGAAGCTAAGAGAGGTGCGCAAAAACACAGCGGTTTGGGGGAATCTATGAGAGGTGCGCGAAAACATCGCAATATATGGGAAGCTATGAGAGGTGCGCGAAAACATGGCGATAAATGGGAAACTCTGGGAGGTGCATGACAACATGGCGATATAGGGGAAGGTATGAGAGGTGCGTGAAAACACAACGATATAGAGGAAGGTATCAGAGGTGCATGAAAGCACAGCAATACAGGGGAATCTATGGGAGGTGTGCGAAAACACAGCGATATAGAGGATGGTGTGATAGGCACTCGAAAACACAGCGATATTTGGGAAGCTATGGAGGTGCGTTAAAACACGGCGAAATAGGGGAAGGTATGAGAGGTGCGCAAAAACACAGTGATATAGTGGAAGGTATGAGAGGTGCGTGAAAACAGAGCAATATAGTGGAAGCTATGGAGGTGCGTTAAATCACGGCGAAATAGGGGAAGTTATTGGAGGTGCACAAAAGCACAGCGATGCAGGGGAAGATATGGGAGGTGCATGAAAACACAGCGATATAGGCGAAGTTATGAGAAGTGCGTGAAAACACATTGATATAGGGAAGTTATGAGAGGTGCGTGAAAACACAGTGATATATGGGAAGCTATGGGAGATGCACGAAAACAGAGCGATATAGGGGAAGATATGAGAGGTTTGAGAAAGCACAGCAATATAGGGGAAGCCATGGGAGGTGCGTGAAAACACGATGATATAGGAGAAGGTATGAGAGGTGTGAGAAAACACAGCAATATAGGGTTAGCTGTGGGACGTGCGTGATAACACGGCCAAAATAGGAGAAGGTATGAGAAATGCACGAAAACAGAGCGACGTAGGGGAAGCTATGCGAGGTGCGCCAGAACGCGGCAATATAGGGGAAGCTGAGAGAGGTGCGCAAAAACACAGCGATTTGGGGGAATCTTTGAGAGGCGCGCAAAAACACGGCGAAAAATGGGAAGCTATGGGAGGTCCGTGAAAACAGAGCGATATAGCGGAAGTGATGGGAGGTGTGTTAAAACACTGCAATATAGGAGAAGGTATGAGAGGTGCACGTGAACACAGTGATATAGGGGAAGCTGTGGGAGGTGCGCGAAAACACGGCGATATACATGAAGGTAGGAGAGGTGTATGAAAACACATCGATATAGGGGAAGCTACGAGTGATGTGCGAAAACACAGCGATATAGTGCAAGGTATGAGATTTGCGCGAAAACACAGCAAAATATGGGAAGCTATGGGAGTTGCACGAAAACAGAGCGAGGAAGGGGAAGGTATGAGAGGTGTCAGAAAACACGGCGATATAGGAGAAGGTCTGAGAGGTGTGAAAAAACACAGCAATATAGAGGAAGCTATGGGACGTGCGTGAAAACACGGCCAAAATAGGAGAAGTTATGAGAGGTGCGCGAATACAGAGCAACGTAGGTGAAGGTATGCGAGGTGCACCAGAACGCAGTGATATAGGGGAAGCTAAGAGAGGTGCACAAAAACACAACGATTTGGGGGAATCTATGAGAGGCGCGTGAAAACTTGGCGAAAAATGGGAAGCTACGCGAGTTCCGTGAAAAAAGGGCGATATAGCGGAAGTGATGAGAGGTGCACGAGAGCAGAGCGACATAGGGGACGCTATGGGAGATGCGCGAAAACTGAGCAATATAGGGGAAGTTATGAGAGCTGCTTGATGACACAGCGATATAGCAGAAGATAAGAGATGTGCGTGAAAACGCGGTGATATAGTGGATACTATGAGAGGTGAACAAAAACACAATGATATAGGGGAAGCCTTGGGAGGTGCGCGAAATCACAGTGATATTGGGAAAGGGATCAGAGGTGCGTGAAAACACAGCGATATAGAGGAAGGTATGCGAGGTGCGCAAAAACACAGCGATATATGGGAAGCTATGAGAGGTGCGTGAAAATACATCGATATAATGGAAGGTAAGAGAGGTGTGCGAAAACACAACGATATAGAGGAAGGTATGCGAGGTGCGCAAAAACACAGCGATATGTGGGAAGCTATGAGAGATGCGCGTAAACACGGTGATATAGGGGAAGACATGAGAGGTGCCCGAAAACACAACGATATAGGGGAAGCTATGAAAGGTGCGCGAGAACACAGCGATATAGTGGAAGGTATGAGAGGTGCGCAAAAACACAGCGATATATGGGAAGCTATGAGAGGTGCACGAAAACAGAGCGAGAAAGGGGAAGGCATGAGTGGTGTGAGAAAACACAGCAATATAGGGGGAGCTATGGGAGGTGCGTGAAAACACGGTGATAAAGGAGAAGCAATGGGAGATGCGTGAACACACGGCGATATACGTGTACGTATGAGTGGTGCTTGAAAACACGTCAATATAGGGGAAGCGAGAGTGCGCGAAAATGCAGCGATGTAGGGGACGGCATGAGAGGTGCGTGAAAACACAGTGATACAGGGGAAGGTATGAGATGTGCGCAAAAGCACAACGGTATAGGGGAAGGGATGAGAGGTGCGTGAAAACAGCGATATAGCAGAAGCTATGGGAGGTGCGCGAAAACACAGCCAGATGGTTGAATATATGGGAGGTGCATTAAAACACATCAATATAGGGGAAGCTACGAGAGGTGTGCGAAAACACAGCGATATAGTGGAAGGTATGAGAGGTACGCGAAAACACAGCGATATATAGGAAGCTATGGGAGGTGCACGAAAACAGAGCGTGAATGGAGCAGGTATGAGAGGTGTGAGAGAACACAGCAATATAGGGGAAGCTATGGGAGGTGCGTGAACGTACGGCGATATAACAGAAGGTATGAGAGGTGGGCGAAAACACAGCGATGTAAGGGAAGCGATGCGAGGTGCACCAGAACACGGCGATATAGGGGACGGTATGAGAGGTGTGCAAAAACACAACGATATAAGGGAAGGTATCAGAGGTGCGTGAAAGCACAGCGATACAGGGGAATCTATGGGAGGTGTGCGAAAACACAGTGATATAGTGGATGGTGTGATAGGCACGTGAAAACACAGCGATAGATGGGAAGCTATGGAGGTGAGCTAAAACACGGCGAAATAGTGGAAGGTATGAGAGGTACGCGAAAACACAGCGATATATAGGAAGCTATGGGAGGTGCACGAAAACACGGCGATGTACATGAAGGTATGAGAGGTGCGTGAAAACACGTCCATATAGGGGAAGTTATGAGAGATGAGCGAAAATTCAGCTAAAAAGAGGAAAGTATGAGAGGTGCGTGAGAACATGGCGATATAGGCAAAGCTATGAGATGTGAGCAAAAACACAGCGATATAGGGGAAGACATGAGAGGTGCCCGAAAACACAACGATATAGGAGAAGCTACGAAAGGTGCGCGAGAACACAGCGATATAGTGGAAGGTATGAGAGGTGCGCAAAAACACAGCGATATATGGGAAGCTATGGGAGGTGCACGAAAACAGAGCGAGAAAGGGGAAAGCATGAGTGGTGTGAGAAAACAAACACAGCAATATAGGGGGAGCTATGGGAGGTGCGTAAAAACACGGTGATAAAGGAGAAGCTATGGGAGGTGCGTGAACACACGGCGATATACTTGTAGGTATGAGTGGTGCTTGAAAACACGTCGATATAGGGGAAGCGATGGGTGTGCGCGAAAATGCAGCGATGTAGGCGACGGCATGAGAGGTGCGTGAAAACACAGTGATACAGGGGAAGTTATGAGAGGTGCGCAAAAGCACAACGGTATAGGGGAAGGAATCAGAGGTGCCAGAAAACACAGCGATATAGGGGAAGACTTGGGAGGTGCGCGAAATCACAGAGATATTGGGGAAGGGATGAGAAGTGCGTGAAAACACAGCAATATAGGAGAAGCTATGGGAGGTGCATGAAAACACAGCGAAATAGTTGAATATATGGGAGGTGCGTTAAAACACATCGATATAGGGGAAGCTACGAGAGGTGTGTGAAAACACAGCGATATAGTGGAAGGTAAGAGAGGTGTGCGAAAACACAACGATATAGGGGAAGGTATGCGAGGTGTGCAAAAACACAGCGATATATGGGAAGCTATGAGAGGTGCGCGTAAAGACGGTGATATAGGGGAAGGTATGAGAGGTGCGTGAAAACACAACGATATAGCAGAAGCTATGGGAGGTACGCGAAAACACAGCGATATAGTTGAATGTATGGGAGGTGTGTTAAAACACATCGATATAGGGGAAGCTATGAGAGGTGTGTGAAAACACAGCGATATAGTGGAAGGTATGAGAGGTACGCGAAAACACAGCAATATATAGGAAGCTATGGGAGGTGCACGAAAACAGAGCGAGAAAGGAGCAGGTATGAGAGGTGTGAGAGAACACAGCAATATAGGGGAAACTATGGGAGGTGCGTGAAAGTACGGTGATATAGCAGAAGGTATGAGAGACGCGCGAAAACTCGAAAAATGGGAAGCTGTGCGAGGTCCGTGAAATTAGGGCAATATAGAGGAAGTGATGAGAGATGCACGAGAGCACAGCGACATAGGAGAAGCTATGGGAGATGCATGAAAACTGAGCAATATAGGGGAAGTTATGAGAGCTGCTTGATGACACAGCGATATAGGAGAAGATATGAGATGTGTGCAAAAACACGGTGATATAGGGGAAGCTATGAGAGGTGCACGAAAACAGAGCGAGAAAGGGGAAGGTATGAGTAGTGTGAGAAAACACAGCAATGTAGGGGGAGCTAAGGGAGGTGTGTGAAAAAACGGCGATATATGGAGAAGGTATGAGAGGTGTGCGAAAAAATAGTGGTGGAGGTGAAGCTATGCGAGGTGCGCGAAAACACGGTGATATAGGGGAAGCTATGAGAGGTGCGCGAAAACACAGCGATATAGTTGAATGCATGGGAGGTGTGTTAAAACACTTCGATATAGGGGAAGGTATGCGAGATGCGCGAAAACAGTGCGATATACTGGAAGGTATGAGAGGTACGCGAAAACACAGCGATGTAAAGGAAGCTATGCGAGTTGTGCCAGAACACGGCGATATAGGGGAAGTTATGAGAGGTGCGCAAAAGCAAGGCGATAAATGGGAAGCTCTCGGAGGTGCATGACAACACGGCGATATAGGGGAAGGTATGAGAGGTGCGCGAAAACACAACGATATAAGGGAAGGTATCAGAGGTGCGTGAAAGCACAGCGATACAGGGGAATCTATGGGAGGTGTGCGAAAACACAGCGATATAGTGGATGGTGTGACAGGCACGCGAAAAAACAGCGATATATGGGAATCTATGAGGGTGAGTTAAACCATGGCGAAATAGGGGAAGTTATGAGAAGTATGCAAAAAACACAGTTATATAGTGGAAGGTATGAGAGGTGCACAAAATCACAGTGATATATGGGAAGGTATGGGAGATGCACGAAAACAGAGCGATTTAGGGGAAGGTATGAGAGGTGCGCGAAAACACCGTGATATAGGGGAAGGTATGAGAGGTGCACGAAAACACAGGGATATAGGGGAAGATATGAGACTTGCGCGAAAACACAGCGATATATGGGAAGCTATGGGAGGTGCACGTAAACACAGCCAGAAAGGGGAAAATATGAGTGGTGTGAGGAAACACAGCAATATAGGTGGAGCTATGGGAGGTGCGTGAAAGCACGGCTATATATGGAGAAGTATGAGAGGTGTGCAAAAACATAGTGGTGGAAGTGAATCTATGAGAGGTGCGCAAAAACAAGGCGAAAAATGGGAAGCTATGGGAGGTCCGTGAAAACAAGGCGATATAGGGGAAGTGATGAGAGGTGCACGAGAGCACAGCAACATAGGGGAAGCTATGGGAGGTGCGCGAAAGCACAGCGATATAGGGAAATGAATGGGAAGTGCATTAAAACACTGCGATAAGTGGAAGGTATGAGAGGTGCGCGAAAACACAGCGATATAGTGGAAGGTATGAGAGGTGCGTGAAAACACAGCGATATATGGGAAGCTATGGGAGGTGCGCGAAAACACGGTGATGTACATGAAGGTATGAGAGGTGCGTGAAAACACGTCCATATAGGGGAAGGTATGAGAGATGAGCGAAAACTCAGCTAAAAAGGGGAAGGTATGAGAGGTGCGTGAGAACATGGCGATATAGGCAAAGCTATGAGAGGTGAGCAAAAACACAGCGATATAGGGGAAGACATGAGAGGTGCGCAAAAACACAGCGATATATGGGAAGCTATGGGAGGTGCACGAAAACAGAGCGAGAAAGGGGAAGGCATGAGTGGTGTGAGAAAACACAGCAATATAGGGGGAGCTATGGGAGGTGCGTGAAAAAATGGCGATATATGGGGAAGGTATGAGAGATGTGCGAAAAAATAGTGGTGGAGGTGAAGCTATGCGAGGTGCAGGAAAACACGGTGATATAGGGGAAGCTATGAGAGGCGCGCGAAAACACAGCGATTTGGGGGAAGCTATGAGAGGTGTGCGAAAACATTGCAATATATGGAAAGCTATGAGAGGTGCACGAGAACATATCGATAGAAGGGAAGCTATGAGAGGTGCGCGATAACACAGCGATATAGTGGAAGGTATGAGAGGTGCGTGAAACACGGTGATATAGGAGAAGCTATGGGAGGTGCGTGAACACACGGCGATATACGTGTAGGTATGAGTGGTGCTTGAAAGCACGTCGATATAGGGGAAGCGATGAGGGTGCGTGAAAATGCAGCGATGTAGGGGACGGCATGAGAGGTGCGCAAAAACACAACGGTATAGGGGAAGGAATCAGAGGTGCCGGAAAACACAGCGATATAGGGGAAGACTTGGGAGGTGCGCGAAATCACAGAGATATTGGGGAAGGGATGAGAGATGCGTGAAAACACAGCGATATAGGAGAAGCTATGGGAGGTGCGCGAAAACACAGCGAAATAGTTGAATATATGGGAGGTGCGTTAAAACACATCGATATAGGGGAAGCTACGAGAGCTGTGCGAAAACACAACGATATAGTGGAAGGTATGAGAGGTACGTGAAAACACAGAGATATATAGGAAACTATGGGAGGTGCATGAAAACAGAGCGAGAAAGGAGCAGGTATGAGAGGTGTGAGAAAACACGGCGATACAGGGGAAGCTATGGGAGGTGCGTGAAAGCACGGCGATATAGGAGAAGGTATGAGAGGTGCGCGAAAACACAGCGATGTAAGGGAAGCGATGCGAGGAGTGCCAGAACACGGCGATAGAGAGGAAGTTATGAGAGATGCGCAAAAACAAGGCCATAAGTGGGAAGCTCTGTGAGGTGCATAACAACACGGCGATATAGGGGAAAGTATGAAAGGTGCGCAAAAACACAACGATATAAGGGAAGGTATCAGAGATGCGTGAAAGCACAGCGATACAGGGGAATCTATGGGAGGTGTGAGAAAACACAGTGATATAGTGGATGGTGTGATAGGCACGCGAAAACACAGCGATATACAGGAAGCTATGGAGGTGAGCTAAAACAAGGCGAAATAGGGGAAGGTATGAGAGGTGTGCAAAAAACATAGTGATGTATGGGAAGCTATGGGAGATGCACGAAAACAGGGCAATATAGAGGAAGGTATGAGAGGTGTGAGAAAACAGAGCGATATAGGGGACGGTATGGGAGGCGCGTGAAAACACGGTGAAATAGCAGAAGGTCTGAGAGGTGCGAGAAAACAGAGCGACGTAGGGGAAGCTATGCGAGGTGCACCAGAACATGACGATATAGGGGAAGCTAAGAGAGGTGCACAAAACACAGCGATTTGTGGAAATCTATGAGAGGCGCGTGAAAACTCGTTGAAAAATGGGAAGCTGTGCGAGGTCCGTGAAATCAGGGCAATATAGAGGAAGTGATGAGAGATTCACGAGAGCACAGCGACATAGGAGAAGCTATGGGAGATGCGTGAAAACTGAGCAATATAGGGGAAGTTATGAGAGCTGCTTGATGACACAGCGATATAGGAGAAGATATGAGATGTGTGCAAAAACACGGTAATATAAGGGAAGGTATCAGAGGTGCGTGAAAGCACAGCGATACAGTGGAATCTATGGGAGGTGTGCGAAAACACAGCGATATAGTGGACGGTCTGACAGGCACGCAAAAACACAGCGATATATGGGAAGCTCTGAAGGTGAGTTAAAACACGGCGAAATAGGGGATGGTATGAGAGGTATGCAAAAAACACAGTTATATAGTGGAAGGTATGAGAGGTGCGTGAAAACACAGTGATATATGGAAAGTTATGGGAGGTGTGCGAAAGCACGGCGATTTGGGGGATTCTATAAGAGGCGCTGAAAACTCGGCGAAAAATGGGAAGCTATGGGATGTCCGTGAAAACAAGGCGATATAGCGGAAGTGATGAGAGGTGCACCAGAGCACAGCGACATAGGGGAAGCTGTGGGAGGTGCGTGAAAACACAGCGATATAGGGGAATGAATGGGAGGTGCGTTGAAATACTGCGATATAGGGGAAGGTATGAGAGGTGCGCGAAAACACATTGATATAGGGGAAACTATGGGAGGTGCGCGAAAACACGGCGATATACATGAAGGTACGAGAGGTGCGCGAAAACACATCGATATCGGGGAAGCTACGAGTGATGCTTGAAAACACAGCGATATAGTGGAAGGTATGAGAGGTGCGCGAAAACACAGCGAAATATTGGAAGCTATGGGAGGTGCACAAAAACACAGCGAGAAAGAAGGTATGAGAGGTGTCAGAAACACAGCAATATAGGAGAAGGTATGAGAGTTGCGTGAAAACACAGCGATGTAGGGGAAGCTATGCGAGGTGTGCCCTAGAACACGGCGATATAGGAGAAGATATTAGATGTGCGTGAAAACACAGCCATATAGCGGAAGCTATGGGAGGTGCACGAAAACACAGCGATATAGGGGAATGTATGGGAGGTGCATGAAAACACAGTGATGTAGGGGAAGATATGGGAGGTGCATGAAAACACAGCGATATAGGCGAAGTTATGAGCGGTACGTGAAAACACATCGATATAGGGGAAGGTATGCGAGATGCGCGAAAACAGTGCGATATACTGGAAGGTATGAGAGGTACGCGAAAACACAGCGATGTAAAGGAAGCTATGCGAGTTGTGCCAGAACACGGCGATATAGGGGAAGTTATGAGAGGTGCGCAAAAGCAAGGCGATAAATGGGAAGCTCTCGGAGGTGCATGACAACACGGCGATATAGGGGAAGGTATGAGAGGTGCGCGAAAACACAACGATATAAGGGAAGGTATCAGAGGTGCGTGAAAGCACAGCGATACAGGGGAATCTATGGGAGGTGTGCGAAAACACAGCGATATAGTGGATGGTGTGACAGGCACGCGAAAAAACAGCGATATATGGGAATCTATGAGGGTGAGTTAAACCATGGCGAAATAGGGGAAGTTATGAGAAGTATGCAAAAAACACAGTTATATAGTGGAAGGTATGAGAGGTGCACAAAATCACAGTGATATATGGGAAGGTATGGGAGATGCACGAAAACAGAGCGATTTAGGGGAAGGTATGAGAGGTGCGCGAAAACACCGTGATATAGGGGAAGGTATGAGAGGTGCACGAAAACACAGGGATATAGGGGAAGATATGAGACTTGCGCGAAAACACAGCGATATATGGGAAGCTATGGGAGGTGCACGTAAACACAGCCAGAAAGGGGAAAATATGAGTGGTGTGAGGAAACACAGCAATATAGGTGGAGCTATGGGAGGTGCGTGAAAGCACGGCTATATATGGAGAAGTATGAGAGGTGTGCAAAAACATAGTGGTGGAAGTGAATCTATGAGAGGTGCGCAAAAACAAGGCGAAAAATGGGAAGCTATGGGAGGTCCGTGAAAACAAGGCGATATAGGGGAAGTGATGAGAGGTGCACGAGAGCACAGCAACATAGGGGAAGCTATGGGAGGTGCGCGAAAGCACAGCGATATAGGGAAATGAATGGGAAGTGCATTAAAACACTGCGATAAGTGGAAGGTATGAGAGGTGCGCGAAAACACAGCGATATAGTGGAAGGTATGAGAGGTGCGTGAAAACACAGCGATATATGGGAAGCTATGGGAGGTGCGCGAAAACACGGTGATGTACATGAAGGTATGAGAGGTGCGTGAAAACACGTCCATATAGGGGAAGGTATGAGAGATGAGCGAAAACTCAGCTAAAAAGGGGAAGGTATGAGAGGTGCGTGAGAACATGGCGATATAGGCAAAGCTATGAGAGGTGAGCAAAAACACAGCGATATAGGGGAAGACATGAGAGGTGCGCAAAAACACAGCGATATATGGGAAGCTATGGGAGGTGCACGAAAACAGAGCGAGAAAGGGGAAGGCATGAGTGGTGTGAGAAAACACAGCAATATAGGGGGAGCTATGGGAGGTGCGTGAAAAAATGGCGATATATGGGGAAGGTATGAGAGATGTGCGAAAAAATAGTGGTGGAGGTGAAGCTATGCGAGGTGCAGGAAAACACGGTGATATAGGGGAAGCTATGAGAGGCGCGCGAAAACACAGCGATTTGGGGGAAGCTATGAGAGGTGTGCGAAAACATTGCAATATATGGAAAGCTATGAGAGGTGCACGAGAACATATCGATAGAAGGGAAGCTATGAGAGGTGCGCGATAACACAGCGATATAGTGGAAGGTATGAGAGGTGCGTGAAACACGGTGATATAGGAGAAGCTATGGGAGGTGCGTGAACACACGGCGATATACGTGTAGGTATGAGTGGTGCTTGAAAGCACGTCGATATAGGGGAAGCGATGAGGGTGCGTGAAAATGCAGCGATGTAGGGGACGGCATGAGAGGTGCGCAAAAACACAACGGTATAGGGGAAGGAATCAGAGGTGCCGGAAAACACAGCGATATAGGGGAAGACTTGGGAGGTGCGCGAAATCACAGAGATATTGGGGAAGGGATGAGAGATGCGTGAAAACACAGCGATATAGGAGAAGCTATGGGAGGTGCGCGAAAACACAGCGAAATAGTTGAATATATGGGAGGTGCGTTAAAACACATCGATATAGGGGAAGCTACGAGAGCTGTGCGAAAACACAACGATATAGTGGAAGGTATGAGAGGTACGTGAAAACACAGAGATATATAGGAAACTATGGGAGGTGCATGAAAACAGAGCGAGAAAGGAGCAGGTATGAGAGGTGTGAGAAAACACGGCGATACAGGGGAAGCTATGGGAGGTGCGTGAAAGCACGGCGATATAGGAGAAGGTATGAGAGGTGCGCGAAAACACAGCGATGTAAGGGAAGCGATGCGAGGAGTGCCAGAACACGGCGATAGAGAGGAAGTTATGAGAGATGCGCAAAAACAAGGCCATAAGTGGGAAGCTCTGTGAGGTGCATAACAACACGGCGATATAGGGGAAAGTATGAAAGGTGCGCAAAAACACAACGATATAAGGGAAGGTATCAGAGATGCGTGAAAGCACAGCGATACAGGGGAATCTATGGGAGGTGTGAGAAAACACAGTGATATAGTGGATGGTGTGATAGGCACGCGAAAACACAGCGATATACAGGAAGCTATGGAGGTGAGCTAAAACAAGGCGAAATAGGGGAAGGTATGAGAGGTGTGCAAAAAACATAGTGATGTATGGGAAGCTATGGGAGATGCACGAAAACAGGGCAATATAGAGGAAGGTATGAGAGGTGTGAGAAAACAGAGCGATATAGGGGACGGTATGGGAGGCGCGTGAAAACACGGTGAAATAGCAGAAGGTCTGAGAGGTGCGAGAAAACAGAGCGACGTAGGGGAAGCTATGCGAGGTGCACCAGAACATGACGATATAGGGGAAGCTAAGAGAGGTGCACAAAACACAGCGATTTGTGGAAATCTATGAGAGGCGCGTGAAAACTCGTTGAAAAATGGGAAGCTGTGCGAGGTCCGTGAAATCAGGGCAATATAGAGGAAGTGATGAGAGATTCACGAGAGCACAGCGACATAGGAGAAGCTATGGGAGATGCGTGAAAACTGAGCAATATAGGGGAAGTTATGAGAGCTGCTTGATGACACAGCGATATAGGAGAAGATATGAGATGTGTGCAAAAACACGGTAATATAAGGGAAGGTATCAGAGGTGCGTGAAAGCACAGCGATACAGTGGAATCTATGGGAGGTGTGCGAAAACACAGCGATATAGTGGACGGTCTGACAGGCACGCAAAAACACAGCGATATATGGGAAGCTCTGAAGGTGAGTTAAAACACGGCGAAATAGGGGATGGTATGAGAGGTATGCAAAAAACACAGTTATATAGTGGAAGGTATGAGAGGTGCGTGAAAACACAGTGATATATGGAAAGTTATGGGAGGTGTGCGAAAGCACGGCGATTTGGGGGATTCTATAAGAGGCGCTGAAAACTCGGCGAAAAATGGGAAGCTATGGGATGTCCGTGAAAACAAGGCGATATAGCGGAAGTGATGAGAGGTGCACCAGAGCACAGCGACATAGGGGAAGCTGTGGGAGGTGCGTGAAAACACAGCGATATAGGGGAATGAATGGGAGGTGCGTTGAAATACTGCGATATAGGGGAAGGTATGAGAGGTGCGCGAAAACACATTGATATAGGGGAAACTATGGGAGGTGCGCGAAAACACGGCGATATACATGAAGGTACGAGAGGTGCGCGAAAACACATCGATATCGGGGAAGCTACGAGTGATGCTTGAAAACACAGCGATATAGTGGAAGGTATGAGAGGTGCGCGAAAACACAGCGAAATATTGGAAGCTATGGGAGGTGCACAAAAACACAGCGAGAAAGAAGGTATGAGAGGTGTCAGAAACACAGCGATATAGGAGAAGGTATGAGAGTTGCGTGAAAACACAGCGATGTAGGGGAAGCTATGCGAGGTGTGCCCTAGAACACGGCGATATAGGAGAAGATATTAGATGTGCGTGAAAACACAGCCATATAGCGGAAGCTATGGGAAGTGCACGAAAACACAGCGATATAGGGGAATGTATGGGAGGTGCATGAAAACACAGTGATGTAGGGGAAGATATGGGAGGTGCATGAAAACACAGCGATATAGGCGAAGTTATGAGCGGTACGTGAAAACACATCGATATAGGGGAAGCTATGAGAGGTGCGCGAAAACACAGCGATATAGTGCAAAGTATGAGAGGTGCACAAAAACACAGCGATATATGGGAAGCTATGGGAGATGCACGAAAACAGAGTGATAGAGGGGAAGGTATGAGAGATGTGAGAAGACACAGCAATATAGGGTTAGCTATGGGACATGCGTAAAAACAGGGCCAAAATAGGAGAAGGTATGAGAGGTGCGCAAAAGCAGAGCGACGTAGGGGAAGCTATGCGAGGTGCACCAGAACGTGGCGATATAGGGGAGGCTAAGAGAGGTGCGCGAAAACATGGCGATAAATGGGAAACTCTGGGAGGTGCATGACAACATGGCGATATAGGGGAAGGTATGAGAGGTGTGTGAAAACACAATGATATAGAGGAAGGTATCAAAGCTGCATGAAAGCACAGCGATACAGGGGAATCTATGGGAGGTGCGCGAAAACACAGCAATATAGAGAATGGTGTGATAGGCACTCGAAAACACAGCGATATTTGGGAAGCTATGGAGGTGCGTTAAAAAACGGTGAAATAGGGGAAGGTATGAGAGGTGCGCAAAAACACAACGATATAGTGGAAGGTATGAGAGGTGCGTGAAAACAGAGAGATATAGGAGAAGGTCTGAGAGGTGTGAGAAAACACAGCAATATAGGGGAAGCTATGGAGGTGCGTTAAATCACGGCGAAATAGGGGAAGTTATGAGAGGTGCACAAAAACACAGCGATATAGGGGAATGAATGGGAGTTGCGTTAAAACACTGCGATATAGGGATAGGTATGAGAGGTGCATGAAAACACAGCGATTTGGGGGAATCTATAAGAGGTGCCGAAAACTCGGCGAAAAATGGGAAGCTATGGGAGGTCCCTGAAAACAGGGCGATATAGCGGAAGTGATGAGAGGTGCACCAGAGCACAGCGACATAGGAGAAGCTGTGGGAGGTGCGTGAAAACACAGCAATATAGGGGAATGAATGGGAGGCGCGCGAAAACACTGCGATATAGGGGAAGGTATGAGCGGTGCGCGAAAACACAGTGATATAGGGGAAGCTATGAGTGTTGCGCTAAAACACAGCGATATGGCGGAATTTATGGGAGGTGCGCAAAAACACAGCGGTTTGGGGGAATCTATGAGAGGTGCGCGAAAACATCGCAATATATGGGAAGCTATGAGTGTTGCGCGAAAACACAGTGATATAGGGGAAGTTATGGGATGTGCGCAAAAGCACGGTGATATGGGGGAATCTATAAGAGGCGCCGAATACTCGGTGAAAAATGGGAAGCTATGGGAGGTCCGTGAAAACAAGGTGATATAGCGGAAGTGATGAGAGGTGCACCAGAGCACAGCGACATAGCGGAAGTGATGAGAGGTGCACCAGAGCACAGCGACATAGCGGAAGCTGTGGGAGGTGCGCAAAAACACAGCGATATAGGGGAATGAATGGGAGTTGCGTTAAAACACTGCAATATAGGGAAAGGTATGAGAGGTGCATGAAAACACAGCGATTTGGGGGAATCTATAAGAGGTGCCGAAAACTCGGCGAAAAATGGGAAGCTATGGGAGGTCCTCGAAAACAGGGCGATATAGCGGAAGTGATGAGAGGTGCACCAGAGCACAGCGACATAGGAGAAGCTGTGGGAGGTGCGTGAAAACACAGCAATATAGGGGAATGAATGGGAGGCGCGCGAAAACACTGCGATATAGGGGAAGGTATGAGCGGTGCGCGAAAACACAGTGATATAGGGGAAGCTATGAGTGTTGCGCTAAAACACAGCGATATAGCGGAATTTATGGGAGGTGCGCAAAAACACAGCGGTTTGGGGGAATCTATGAGAGGTGCGCGAAAACATCGCAATATATGGGAAGCTATGAGAGGTGCGCGAAAACATGGCGATAAATGGGAAACTCTGGGAGGTGCATGACAACATGGCGATATAGGGGAAGGTATGAGAGGTGCGTGAAAACACAACGATATAGAGGAAGGTATCAGAGGTGCATGAAAGCACAGCAATACAGGGGAATCTATGGGAGGTGTGCGAAAACACAGCGATATAGAGGATGGTGTGATAGGCACTCGAAAACACAGCGATATTTGGGAAGCTATGGAGGTGCGTTAAAACACGGCGAAATAGGGGAAGGTATGAGAGGTGCGCAAAAACACAGTGATATAGTGGAAGGTATGAGAGGTGCGTGAAAACAGAGCAATATAGGAGAAGGTCTGAGAGGTGTGAGAAAACACAGCAATATAGGGGAAGCTATGGAGGTGCGTTAAATCACGGCGAAATAGGGGAAGTTATTGGAGGTGCACAAAAGCACAGCGATGCAGGGGAAGATATGGGAGGTGCATGAAAACACAGCGATATAGGCGAAGTTATGAGAAGTGTGTGAAAACACATTGATATAGGGAAGCTATGAGAGGTGCGTGAAAACACAGCAATATATGGGAAGCTATGGGAGATGCACGAAAACAGAGCGATATAGGGGAAGATATGAGAGGTTTGAGAAAGCACAGCAATATAGGGGAAGCCATGGGAGGTGCGTGAAAACACGATGATATAGGAGAAGGTATGAGAGGTGTGAGAAAACACATCGATTTTGGGGAAGCTCCGAGTGATGTGCGAAAACACAGCGATATAGTGCAAGGTATGAGATTTGCGCGAAAACACAGCAAAATATGGGAAGCTATGGGAGTTGCACGAAAACAGAGCGAGGAAGGGGAAGGTATGAGAGGTGTCAGAAAACACGGCGATATAGGAGAAGGTCTGAGAGGTGTGAAAAAACACAGCAATATAGAGGAAGCTATGGGACGTGCGTGAAAACACGGCCAAAATAGGAGAAGTTATGAGAGGTGCTCGAATACAGAGCAACGTAGGTGAAGGTATGCGAGGTGCACCAGAACGCAGCGATATAGGGGAAGCTAAGAGAGGTGCACAAAAACACAACGATTTGGGGGAAATCTATGAGAGGCGCGTGAAAACTTGGCGAAAAATGGGAAGCTACGCGAGTTCCGTGAAAAAAGGGCGATATAGCGGAAGTGATGAGAGGTGCACGAGAGCAGAGCGACATAGGGGACGCTATGGGAGATGCGCGAAAACTGAGCAATATAGGGGAAGTTATGAGAGCTGCTTGATGACACAGCAATGTAGCAGAAGATAAGAGATGTGCGTGAAAACGCGGTGATATAGTGGATACTATGAGAGGTGAACAAAAACACAATGATATAGCGGAAGCCTTGGGAGGTGCGCGAAATCACAGTGATATTGGGAAAGGGATCAGAGGTGCGTGAAAACACAGCGATATAGAGGAAGGTATGCGAGGTGCGCAAAAACACAGCGATATATGGGAAGCTATGAGAGGTGCGTGAAAATACATCGATATAATGGAAGGTAAGAGAGGTGTGCGAAAACACAACGATATAGGGGAAGCTACGAAAGGTGCGCGAGAACACAGCGATATAGTGGAAGGTATGAGAGGTGCGCAAAAACACAGCTATATATGGGAAGCTATGAGAGGTGCACGAAAACAGAGCGAGAAAGGGGAAGGCATGAGTGATGTGAGAAAACACAGCAATATAGGGGGAGCTATGGGAGGTGCGTGAAAACACGGTGATAAAGGAGAAGCTATGGGAGATGCGTGAACACACGGCGATATACGTGTTCGTATGAGTGGTGCTTGAAAACACGTCAATATAGGGGAAGCGAGAGTGCGCGAAAATGCAGCGATGTAGGGGACGGCATGAGAGGTGCGTGAAAACACAGTGATACAGGGGAAGGTATGAGATGTGCGCAAAAGCACAACGGTATAGGGGAAGGGATGAGAGGTGCGTGAAAACAGCGATATAGCAGAAGCTATGGGAGGTGCGCGAAAACACAGCCAGATGGTTGAATATATGGGAGGTGCATTAAAACACATCGATATAGGGGAAGCTACGAGAGGTGTGCGAAAACACAGCGATATAGTGGAAGGTATGAGAGGTACGCGAAAACACAGAGATATATAGGAAGCTATGGGAGGTGCACGAAAACAGAGCGTGAATGGAGCAGGTATGAGAGGTGTGAGAGAACACAGCAATATAGGGGAAGCTATGGGAGGTGCGTGAACGTACGGCGATATAACAGAAGGTATGAGAGGTGGGTGAAAACACAGCGATGTAAGGGAAGCGATGCGAGGTGCACCAGAACACGGCGATATAGGGGACGGTATGAGAGGTGTGCAAAAACACAACGATATAAGGGAAGGTATCAGAGGTGCGTGAAAGCACAGCGATACAGGGGAATCTATGGGAGGTGTGCGAAAACACAGTGATATAGTGGATGGTGTGATAGGCACGTGAAAACACAGCGATAGATGGGAAGCTATGGAGGTGAGCTAAAACACGGCGAAATAGTGGAAGGTATGAGAGGTACGCGAAAACACAGCGATATATAGGAAGCTATGGGAGGTGCACGAAAACACGGCGATGTACATGAAGGTATGAGAGGTGCGTGAAAACACGTCCATATAGGGGAAGTTATGAGAGATGAGCGAAAATTCAGCTAAAAAGAGGAAAGTATGAGAGGTGCGTGAGAACATGGCGATATAGGCAAAGCTATGAGATGTGAGCAAAAACACAGCGATATAGGGGAAGCTACGAAAGGTGCGCGAGAACACAGCGATATAGTGGAAGGTATGAGAGGTGCGCAAAAACACAGCTATATATGGGAAGCTATGAGAGGTGCACGAAAACAGAGCGAGAAAGGGGAAGGCATGAGTGATGTGAGAAAACACAGCAATATAGGGGGAGCTATGGGAGGTGCGTGAAAACACGGTGATAAAGGAGAAGCTATGGGAGATGCGTGAACACACGGCGATATACGTGTTCGTATGAGTGGTGCTTGAAAACACGTCAATATAGGGGAAGCGAGAGTGCGCGAAAATGCAGCGATGTAGGGGACGGCATGAGAGGTGCGTGAAAACACAGTGATACAGGGGAAGGTATGAGATGTGCGCAAAAGCACAACGGTATAGGGGAAGGGATGAGAGGTGCGTGAAAACAGCGATATAGCAGAAGCTATGGGAGGTGCGCGAAAACACAGCCAGATGGTTGAATATATGGGAGGTGCATTAAAACACATCGATATAGGGGAAGCTACGAGAGGTGTGCGAAAACACAGCGATATAGTGGAAGGTATGAGAGGTACGCGAAAACACAGAGATATATAGGAAGCTATGGGAGGTGCACGAAAACAGAGCGTGAATGGAGCAGGTATGAGAGGTGTGAGAGAACACAGCAATATAGGGGAAGCTATGGGAGGTGCGTGAACGTACGGCGATATAACAGAAGGTATGAGAGGTGGGTGAAAACACAGCGATGTAAGGGAAGCGATGCGAGGTGCACCAGAACACGGCGATATAGGGGACGGTATGAGAGGTGTGCAAAAACACAACGATATAAGGGAAGGTATCAGAGGTGCGTGAAAGCACAGCGATACAGGGGAATCTATGGGAGGTGTGCGAAAACACAGTGATATAGTGGATGGTGTGATAGGCACGTGAAAACACAGCGATAGATGGGAAGCTATGGAGGTGAGCTAAAACACGGCGAAATAGTGGAAGGTATGAGAGGTACGCGAAAACACAGCGATATATAGGAAGCTATGGGAGGTGCACGAAAACACGGCGATGTACATGAAGGTATGAGAGGTGCGTGAAAACACGTCCATATAGGGGAAGTTATGAGAGATGAGCGAAAATTCAGCTAAAAAGAGGAAAGTATGAGAGGTGCGTGAGAACATGGCGATATAGGCAAAGCTATGAGATGTGAGCAAAAACACAGCGATATAGGGGAAGCTACGAAAGGTGCGCGAGAACACAGCGATATAGTGGAAGGTATGAGAGGTGCGCAAAAACACAGCGATATATGGGAAGCTATGGGAGGTGCACGAAAACAGAGCGAGAAAGGGGAAAGCATGAGTGGTGTGAGAAAACACAGCAATATAGGGGGAGCTATGGGAGGTGCGTAAAAACACGGTGATAAAGGAGAAGCTATGGGAGGTGCGTGAACACACGGCGATATACTTGTAGGTATGAGTGGTGCTTGAAAACACGTCGATATAGGGGAAGTGATGGGTGTGCGCGAAAATGCAGCGATGTAGGCGACGGCATGAGAGGTGCGTGAAAACACAGTGATACAGGGGAAGTTATGAGAGGTGCGCAAAAGCACAACGGTATAGGGGAAGGAATCAGAGGTGCCGGAAAACACAGCGATATAGGGGAAGACTTGGGAGGTGCGCGAAATCACAGAGATATTGGGGAAGGGATGAGAGGTGCGTGAAAACACAGCAATATAGGAGAAGCTATGGGAGGTGCATGAAAACACAGCAAAATAGTTGAATATATGGGAGGTGCGTTAAAACACATCGATATAGGGGAAGCTACGAGAGGTGTGTGAAAACACAGCGATATAGTGGAAGGTAAGAGAGGTGTGCGAAAACACAACGATATAGGGGAAGGTATGCGAGGTGTGCAAAAACACAGCGATATATGGGAAGCTATGAGAGGTGCGCGTAAAGACGGTGATATAGGGGAAGGTATGAGAGGTGCGTGAAAACACAACGATATAGCAGAAGCTATGGGAGGTACGCGAAAACACAGCGATATAGTTGAATGTATGGGAGGTGTGTTAAAACACATCGATATAGGGGAAGCTATGAGAGGTGTGTGAAAACACAGCGATATAGTGGAAGGTATGAGAGGTACGCGAAAACACAGCAATATATAGGAAGCTATGGGAAGTGCACGAAAACAGAGCGAGAAAGGAGCAGGTATGAGAGGTGTGAGAGAACACAGCAATATAGGGGAAACTATGGGAGGTGCGTGAAAGTACGGCGATATAGCAGAAGGTATGAGAGACGCGCGAAAACTCGAAAAATGGGAAGCTGTGCGAGGTCCGTGAAATTAGGGCAATATAGAGGAAGTGATGAGAGATGCACGAGAGCACAGCGACATAGGAGAAGCTATGGGAGATGCGTGAAAACTGAGCAATATAGGGGAAGTTATGAGAGCTGCTTGATGACACAGCGATATAGGAGAAGATATGAGATGTGTGCAAAAACACGGTGATATAGGGGAAGCTATGAGAGGTGCACGAAAACAGAGCGAGAAAGGGGAAGGTATGAGTAGTGTGAGAAAACACAGCAATGTAGAGGGAGCTAAGGGAGGTGTGTGAAAAAACGGCGATATATGGAGAAGGTATGAGAGGTGTGCGAAAAAATAGTGGTGGAGGTGAAGCTATGCGAGGTGCGCGAAAACACGGTGATATAGGGGAAGCTATGAGACTTGCGCGAAAACACAGCGATATTGGGGACGTGATGAGATGTGTATGAAAACTCAGCGATATTAGGGAAGGTATGAGAGGTGCACAAAAACTCAGTGATATAGGAGAAGTTATGAGAGGTGTGTGAAAACACAGCCATAGAGGGGAAGGTATGAAAGGTGCACGAAAACACAGCGATATAGGGGAAGGAATCGGAGGTGCGTGAAAACTGTGCGATATAAGGGGAGGTATGAGAGGTACACGAAAACACAGCGATATAGGGGATGCTATGAGAGGTGCGCGAATACACAGCGATATTGGGGACGTGATGAGATGTGTATGAAAACTCAGCGATATTAGGGAAGGTATGAGGGGTACACAAAAACTCAGTGATATAGGAAAAGTTATGAGAGGTGTGTGAAAACACAGCGATATAGGGGGAGGTATGAGAGGTACACGAAAACACAGCGATACAGGGGAAGGTATGGGAGGTGCTCGAAAACAGGGCGATATAGGGGCAGGTATGAGAGGTACGCGAAGGCACAGCGATATAGGGGATGCTATGGGAGGTGCGCGAATACACAGCGATATAGGGGACGTTATGAGAGGTGCGTGAAAATACAGCGATATAGGGGAAGGTATGGGAGGTGCTCGAAAACAGGGCGATATAGGGAAAGGTATGAGAGGTGTGCGAAGGCACAGCAATATAGGGGATGATATTGGAGGTGCACGAAAACACAGTGATATAGGTGAAGACATGAGAGGTGCGCGAAAACACGGCGATATAGGGGAAGCTATGAGAGGTAAGCAATAACACAGCGATAAAGGTGAAGTTATGGGATGTGTGCGAAAACAGGGCGCTATAGGGGAAGGTATGAGAGGTGCGCAAAAACACAGCGATGTAGGCGAAGCTATGGAACGTGCGTGGGAAACAGGGCAATATAGGGGATTGTATGAGCGGTGCGCAAAGGCACAGCGATATAGAGGATGCTATGGGTGGTGCGTGAATACACAGAGATATAGGAGACGTTATGAGATGTGCATGAAAACACGGCGATATTGGGGAAGCCACGAGAGGTGTGCGAAAATACAGCGATACAGGGGACGGTATGGGAGGTGTGCGAAAACAGGGCGACATAGGGGAAGGTATGAGAGGTGCGCTAAGGCACAGCGATATAGGGGATGCTATGGGAGGTGCACGAAAACACAGCGATATAGGAGAAGCTATGAGAGGTAAGCAATAACACAGCGATAAAGGTGAAGTTATGGGATGTGTGCGAAAACACGGCGATACAGGGGAAGCTATGAGAGGTGAGCAATAACACAGCGATAAAGGTGAATCTATAGGATGTGCGCGAAAAGACAGCGATATAGGGGAAGCTATGAGAGGTGCGCATGGCACAGTGATATAGGGGATGCTATGGGAGGTAAATGAATACACAGCGATATAGGGGACGTGATGAGATGTGCATGAAAACGCAGCAATATTAGGGAAGGTATGAGAGGTGCACAAAAACTCAGTGATATAGGAGAAGTTATGAGAGGTGCGTGAAAACACAGCGATATAGAGGGAGGTATGAGAGGTGCATGAAAACACAGCGATATAGCGGAAGGTATGGAAGGTGCGCGAAAACAGGGCGATATAGGGTAAGGTATGAGAGGTGCGTGAAGGCACAGCAATACAAGGGATGCTATGGGATGTGCGCAAAGTCACGGCGATACAGGGGAATGTATCAGAGGTGCGAGAAAACACAGCGATATAGGGGACGCTATGGGACATGCACAAAAAAAATGTGATACAGGGGAAGGTATGAGAGGTGTGCGAGAACACGGCGATATAGGGGAAATTGTAAGAGGTGCGCGAAAACATGGCAATACAGGAGAATTTATCAGAGGTGCGAGAAAACACAGCGATATAGGGGAAGTAATGATAGGCGCGAAAACATAGCGATATACGTGAAGACATGCGAGATGCGCGAAAACACGACGATATAGGGTAAGCTATGAGAGGTGAGCAATAACACAGCGATCAAGGTGAAGCTATGGGATGTGTACGAAAACAGCGATGTAGGGGAAGCTATGGGAGGCGCGCCAAAACACAGCGATATAGAGGACGGTATGAGATGTGCATGAATACACGGCGATATTGGGGAAGCCATGAGAGGTGCCTGAAAACACAGCGATATAGGGGAAGGTATGAGAGGTGTGCAAAAACACAGCGATATCGGGGAAGGTATGGGAGGTGCGCGAAAATAGGGCGATATACGGGAATGCATGAGAGGTGCATGAAGGCACAGTGATATAAGGGATGGTATGGGAGGTGCGCAAATCCACAGTGAAAAAGGGGACGTTATGAGATGTGCATGAAAACACGGTGATATTGGGGAATGTATGAGAGGTGTGCAAAAACACAGCGGTATACGGGAATGCATGAGGGGTGCACGAAAACAGCGATATAGGTGAAGGAATGGGAGGTGCGCGAATATACAGCGATATAGAGGACGTTATGAGATGTGCATGACAACACGGCGATATAGGGGAAGCTATGAGAGGTGAGCAATAACACAGCGATATAGGGGACGTGATGAAATGTGCATGAAAACGCAGTGATATTAGGGAAGGTATGAGAGGTGTGCAAAAACACAGCGATATAGGAGAAGTTAAGAGAGGTGCGTGAAAACACAGCGATATAGGTGAAGGAATGGGAGGTGCGCGAATATATAGCGATATAGAGCACGTTATGAGATGTGCATGACAACACGGCGATATAGGGGAATCTATGAGAGGTGAGCAATAACACAGCGATATAGGGGACGTGATGAAATGTGCATGAAAACGCAGTGATATTAGGGAAGGTATGAGAGGTGTGCAAAAACACAGCAATATAGGAGAAGTTAAGAGAGGTGCGTGAAAACACAGCGATATAGGGGAAGTTAAGAGAGGTAAGCAATAACACAGCGATAAAGGTGAAGTTATGGGATGTGTGCAACAACAGGGCGCTTTAGCGGAAGGTATGAGAGGTGCGCAAAAACACAACGATGTAGGCGAAGCTATGGGAGGTGCGCGGGAAACAGGGCAATTTTGGGGAAGGTATGAGCGGTGCGCAAAGGCACAGCGATATAGGGGATGCTATGGGAGGTGCGTGAATACACAGAGATATAGGAGACGTTATGAGATGTGCATGAAAACACGGCGATATTGGGGAAGCCATGAGAGGTGCGCAAAAATACAGCGATATAGGAGAAATTATGAGACGTGCATGAAAACACAGCGAGATAGAGGGAGGTATGAGAGGTGCATGAAAACAGCGATATAGAGGAAGGTATGGAAGGTGCGCGAAAACAGGGCGATATAGGGGAAGGTATGAGAGGTGCGCGAAGGCACAGCGATATACGGGATGCTATGAGAGGTACGCGAAAACACCGTGATATAGGGGAAGACATGAGAGGTGCGCAGAAACAGGGTAATATAGTGGAACATATGGGATGTGCGCGAAACCACAGCGATACAGGCGAATGTATCAGAGGTGCGAGAAAACACAGCGATATAGGGGAAGGTAAGAGAGGTGCACGAAGGCACAGCGATATAGGGGATGCTATGGGAGGTGAGCGAAAACACAGCGATATAGGAGACGGTATGAGATGTGCATAAAAACATGGCGATATAGGGGGAGGTATGAGAGTTGCGCGAAAACTTGGCGTTACAGGGGAATGCATCAGAGGTGCCAGAAAAGACAGCTATGTAGTGGAATACATGAGAGGTACGCAAAAACAGGGCAATATAGTGGAAGCTATGGGATGTGCATGAAAACAGGGCGATATAGGGGAAGCTATGAGAGGTGCGCGAAAACACAGCGATATAGGGGACACAATGGAATCTGCGCGAAAACACAGTGATATAGGGGAAGGTATGAGAGGTGTGCGAGAACATGGCGATATAGGGAAAATGATGAGAGGTGTGCGAAAACACAGCGATACGGGGGAATGTATCAGATGTGCGAGAAAACACAGCGATACAGGGGAAGTATTGAGAGGAGCGAAAACATAGCGATCTAGGTGAAGACATGAGAGGTGCGCGAAAATACGGCGATATAGGGGAAGCTATAAGAGGTGAGCAAAAACACGGCGATACAGGGGAAGCTATGAGAGGTGAGCAATAACACAGCGATAAAGATGAATCTATAGGATGTGCGCGAAAAGACAGCGATATAGGGGAAGGTATGAGAGGTGCGCAAGGCACAGCGATATTGGGGACGCAATGGGACGTGCGCGAAAACACAGTGATTTTGGGTAAGGTATGAGAGGTGTGCGAAAACACGGCGATACGGGAGAATGTATCAGATGTGCGAGAAAACACAGCGATATAGGGGAAGTATTGAGAGGAGCGAAAACATAGCGATCTAGGTGAAGACATGAGAGGTGCGCGAAAATACGGCGATATAGGGGAAGTTATGAGAGGTGAGCAAAAACACAGCGATATAGGGGAAGCTATGAGAGGTGCGCATGGCACAGCGATATAGGGGATGCTATGGGAGGTGGATGAATACACAGCGATATAGGGGACGTGATGAGATGTGCATGAAAACGCATGATATCAGGGAAGTTATCAGAGGTGCACAAAAACATAGTGATATAGGAGAAGTTATGAAAGGTGCATGAAAACACAGAGATATATTTGGGAAGGAATGGGAGGTGCACGAATACACAGCGATATAGGGAACGTTATGAGATGTGCATGAAAACACAGCCATATAGGGGAAGGTAAGAGAGGTGCACGAAAACGCAGCGATATAAGGGAAGGTATAGGAGGTACGCAAAAACAGGGCGATATAGGGGAAGGTATGAGAGGTGCACGAAGGCACAGCGATATAGGGGATGCTATGGGAGTGCGCGAAAACACAGCGATATAGGAGACGGTATGAGATGTGCATAAAAACATGGCGATATAGGGGGAGGTATGAGAGGTGCACGTAAACACGGCGATATAGGGGAAAGTATGAGAGGTGCGCGACAATTTGGCGTTACAGGGGAAACCATCAGAGGTGCCAGAAAACACAGCGATGTAGTGGAAGACTTGAGAGGTGCACGAAAACCGGGCAATATAGTGGAAGGTATGGGATGTGCGCGAAAACAGGGCGATATAGGGGAAGGTATGAGAGGTGCGCGAGAACATGGCGATATAGGGGAAATAATGAGAGGTGTGCGAAAACACAGCGATACGGGAGAATGTATCAATTGTGCGAGAAAACACAGCGATATAGGGGAAGTATTGAGAGGAGCGAAAACATAGCGATCTAGGTGAAGACATGAGAGGTGAGCAAAAACACGGCGATACAGGGGAAGCTATGAGAGGTGAGCAATAAAACAGCGATAAAGCTGAATCTATGGGATGTGCGCAAAAAGACAGCGATATAAGGGAAACTATGAGAGGTGCTCAAGGCACAGCGATATGGGGGATGCTATGGGAGGTGCGCAAATACACAGCGATATAGGGGACGTGATGAGATGTGCATGAAAGCTCAGCGATATTAGGGAAGATATGAGAGGTGCACAAAAACTCAGTGATATAGGAGAAGTTATGAGAGATGTGTGAAAACACAGCCATATAGGGGAAGGTATGAAAGGTGCACGAAAACACAGCGATATAGGGGAAGGAATCGGAGGTGCGTGAAAACTGTGCGATATAAGGGGAGGTATGAGAGGTACACGAAAACACAGCGATATAGGGGATGCTATGAGAGGTGCGCGAATACACAGCGATATTGGGGACGTGATGAGATGTGTATGAAAACTCAGCGATATTAGGGAAGGTATGAGGGGTACACAAAAACTCAGTGATATAGGAAAAGTTATGAGAGGTGTGTGAAAACACAGCGATATAGGGGGAGGTATGAGAGGTACACGAAAACACAGCGATACAGGGGAAGGTATGGGAGGTGTTCGAAAACAGGGCGATATAGGGGCAGGTATGAGAGGTACGCGAAGGCACAGCGATATAGGGGATGCTATGGGAGGTGCGCGAATACACAGCGATATAGGGGACGTTATGAGAGGTGCGTGAAAATACAGCGATATAGGGGGAGGTATGAGAGGTACACAAAAATACAGCGATACAGGGGAAGGTATGGGAGGTGCTCGAAAACAGGGCGATATAGGGAAAGGTATGAGAGGTGTGCGAAGGCACAGCAATATAGGGGATGGTATTGGAGGTGCACGAAAACAGGGCGATATACGGGAATGCATGAGAGGTGCGCGAAGGCACAGTGATATAGGGGATGATATGGGGGTGCGCAAATACACAGCGATATAGTGGACGTTATGAGATGTGCTGAAAACACATCAATATAGGAGAAGATATGAGATATGCGCAAAAATACATCGATATAGGGGAAGGTATGAGAGGTGCGCGAAAACAGCGATGTAGGCGAAGCTATGGGAGGTGCGCGAAAGCACAGCGATATAGGGGAAGGTATGAGATGTGCATCAATACATGGCGATAGTCGGGAAGCCATGAGAGGTGTGCGAAAACACAGCGATATAGGGGAAGGTATGAGAGGAGCGCGAAAACAGGGCGATATAGGGGAGGTTATGAGAGGTGCGTGAAAACCCAGCGACATTGGGGACGTGATGAGATGTGCATGAAACCACGGTGATTTTGGGGAAGGTATGAGAGGAGTGCAAAAACACAGCGGTATACAGGAATGCATGAGAGGTGCACGAAGGCACAGTGATCTAGGGGATGGTATGGGAGGTGCGCGAATACATAGCGATATAGAGGAAGGTATGAGATGTGCGCAAAAATACATCGATATAGGGGAAGGTATGGGAGGTGCGTGAAAACACAGTGATATAGGTGAAGACATGAGAGGTGCTCGAAAACTGGGCTATATAGTGGAAGCTATGGGATATGCGTGAAAGCATGGCGATACAGGGAAAGGTATGAGAGGTGCCCGAAAACACAGCGATACAGGGGATGCTATGGGACGTGCGCAAAAACACAGTGATATAGTGGAAGGTATGAGAGGTGTGCGAGAACATGGCTATATAGGGGAAATTATGAGAGGTCCGCGAAAACACGGTGATATATGAGAAGTTATGAGAGGTGAGTGAAAACACAGTGATATCGGGGAAGGTGTGAAGGTATGAGAGGTGCATGAAAACACAGCGATATAGGGGAAGGTATGAGAGGTGCGCGAAGGCACGGTGATATAGGGGACGGTATGAGATGTGCATGAAAACACGGAGATATCGAGGAAGAAATGAGAGATGCGTGTAAACACAGCGATATAGGGGAAAGTATGAGAGGTGTGCAAAAACACGGCGATACAGGGGAATGCATCAGAGGTGCGAGAAAACACAGCGATATAGGGGAGACATGAGAGGTGCACGAAAATAGGGCAATTTCGTGAGAGCTATGGGATGTCAATGAAAACAGGGCGATATAGGGGAAGGTATGAGAGCTGCGCGAAAACACAGCAATATAGGGGACTCCATGGGACGTGCGTGAAAACACAGTGATATAGGGGAAGCTATGAGAGGTACGCGAAAACACGGTGATATAGGGGAAAGTATGAGAGGTGTGCGAAAACTTGGCGTTACATGGGAATGCATCAGAAGTGCGAGAAAACACAGCGATGTCGGGGAAGACATGAGAGGTGCGCGAAAACAGGACAATATAGTGGAAGCTATGGAATGTGCGCAAAAACAGGGCGATATGGGGAAAGTATGAGAGGTGCGCGAAAACACAGTGATATAGGGGACTCTATGAGAGGTGAGCGAATATACAGCGATATAGGGGACGTTAAGAGATGTGATTGAAAACACGTCGATTTTGGGGAAGCCATGAGAGGTGCACAAAAATACAGCGATATAGGAGAAATTATGAGAGGTGCATGAAAACACAGCGATATAGGGGGAGGTATGAGAGGTGCACGAAAACACAGCGATATAGGGGAATGTATGGGAGGTGCGCGAAAACAGGGCTATATAGGGGAAGGTAAGAGAGGTGCGCGAAGGCACAGCAATATAGGGGATGCTATGGGAGGTGCATGAAAACACAGCGATATAGGGGAATGTATGGGAAGTGCGCGAAAACAGGGTGTTATAGGGGAAGGCAAGAGAGGTGCGCGAAGGCACTGCTATATAGGGGATGCTATGGGAGGTGCGCGAAAACACAGTGATATAGGAGAAGACATGAGAGGTGCACAAAAACAGGGCAATATAGTGGAAGCTATGGGATGTGCCCGAAAACACGGCGATACAGGGGAATGCATCAGAGGTGCGAGAAAACACAGCGATATAGGGGACGTGCGCAAAAACACAGTGATATAGGGGAAGGTATGAGAGGTCTGCGAGAACACGGCGATATAGGGGAAATTATAAGAGGTGTGCGAAAACATGGTGATACAGGGGAATGTTTCAGAAGTGCGAGAAAACACAGCGATATAGGGGAAGTAATGATTGGAGCGAAAACATAGCGATACAGGTGAAGACATGCAAGGTGTGCGAAAAAACGGCGATATAGGGGAAGTTATGAGGGATGAGCAATAACACAGCGATAACGGTGAAGCTATGAGAGGTGCGCGAAAACACAGCGATATATGGGACGCAATGAGACGTGTGCGAAAACACATTGATATAGGGGAAGGTATGAGAGGTGTGCGAGAACACGGCGATATAGGGGAAAATATGAGAGGTGTGCGAAAACACGGCGATACGGCAAAATGTATCAGATGTGCGAGAAAACACAGCAATATAGGGGAAGTATTGAGAGGAGCGAAAACATAGCGATCTTAGTGAAGACATGAGAGCTGCGCGAAAACACGGCGATATAGGGGAAGCTATGAGAGGTGGACAAAAACACGGCGATACAGCGGAACCTATGAGAGGTGAGCAATAACACAGGGATAAAGGTGAATCTATGGGATGTGCGCGAAAAGACAGCGATATAGGGGAAGCTATGAGAGGTGCGCAAGGCACGGCGATATAGGGGATGCTATGAGAGGTGCGTGAATACACAGCGATATAGGGGACGTGATGAGATGTGCATGAAGAAGCAGCGATATTAGGGAAGGTATGAGAGGTGCACAAAAACACAGCGATAAAGGAGAAGTTATAAGAGGTGTGCGAAAACACAGCGATATAGGGGAACGTATGAAAGGTGCACGAAAACACAGAGATATATACGGGAAGGAATGGGAGGTGCATGAATACACAGCGATATAGGGGACGTTATGAGAAGTGCACGAAAACACAGCCATATAGGGGAAGTATTGAGAGGAGCGAAAAAATAGCGATCTAGGTGAAGACATGAGAGGTGAGCAAAAACACGGCGATACAGGGGAAGCTATGAGAGGTGAGCAATAACACAGCAATAAAGCTGAATCTATGGGATGTGCGCGAAAAGGCAGCGATATAGGGGAAGCTATGAGAGATGATCAAGGCACAGCGATATAGGGGATGCTATGAGAGGTGCGCGAATACACAGCGATATTGGTGAAATTATGAGAGGTGTATGAAAACTCAGCGATATTAGGGAAGGTATGAGAGGTGCACAAAAACAGTGATATAGGAGAAGTTATGAGAGGTGTGTGAAAACACAGCGATATAGGGGAAAGTATGAAAGGTGCACGAAAACACAGCGATATACGGGAAGGAATCTGGGGGGTGCGAAAACAGGGCGATATAGGGGAAGGTATGAGAGGTGCGCGAAGGTACAGCGATATAGATGATGCTATGAGAGGTGCGCGAAAACACCGTGATATAGGGGAAGACATGAGAGGTGCGCAAAAACGGCAATATAGTGGAACCTATGGGATGTGCGCGAAACCACGGCTATACAGGGGAATGTATCAGAGGCGCGAGAAAACACAGCGATATAGGGGACGCTATGGGACGTGCGCGAAAACACAGTGATATAGGGGAAGGTATGCGAGCTGCGCGAGAACACGGCGATATAGGGGAAAGTAGGAGAGGTGCGCGAAAACACGGCAATACAGGAGAATATATCAGATGTGCGAGAAAACACAGCGATATAGGGGAATTAATGAGAAGAGCGAAAACATAGCAATCTAGGTGAAGACATGAGAGGTGCGCGAAAACACGGCGATATAGGGGAAGCTATGAGAGGTGAGCAAAAACACGGCGATATAGGGGAATCTATGAGAGGTGAGCAATAACACAGCGATAAAGGTGAAGCTATGGGATGTGCGCGAAAAGACAGCGATATAGGGGAAGGTATGAGAGGTGCGCGAAAACACAGCGATACAGGGGAAGGTATGAGAGGAGTGCGAAAACAGGGCGATATAGGGGAAGTTATGAGAGGTGCGTGAAAACCCAGCGATATAGGGGACGTTAAGAGATGTGCACGAAAAGACGGCGATATTGGGGAAGCCATGAGAGGTGCACAAAAATACAGCGATATAGGAGAAGTTATGAGAGTTGCGTGAAAACACAGCGATATAGGGGGAGGTATGAGAGGTGCTCGAAAACACAGCGATATGGGGGAATGTATGGGAGGTGCGCGAAAACAGGGCGATATAGGGGAAGGTAAGAGAGGTGCGCGAAGGCACAGCAATATAGGGGATGCTATGGGAGGTGTGCAAAAACACAGTGAAATTGGGTAAGACATGAGAGGTGCGCAAAAACAGGGCAATATAGTGGAAGCTATGGGATGTGCGCGACAACACGGAGATACAGGGGAATGCATCAGAGGTGCGAGAAAACACAGCGATATAGGAAACGCTATGGTACTTGCACGAAAACACAGTGATATAGGGGAAGGTATGAGAGGTCTGCGAGAACACGGCGATATGGGGAAATTATAAGAGGTGCACGAAAACACAGTGATATAGGGGACGGTATGAGACGAGCACGAATACACGGCGATATTGGGGAAGCCATGCAAGGTGCGTGAAAACACAGCGATATAGGGGAAATTATAGGAGGAGCGCGAAAACAGGGCGATATAGGGGAAGGAATGAGAGGTGCACGAAGACACAGCGATATAGGGGATGCTATGGGAGGTGCGCGAAAGCACAGTGATATAGGTGACGGTATGAGATGTGTATGAAAACACGGTGATATAGGGGAAGCTATGAGAGGTACGCGAAAACACGGTCATATAGGGGAAAGTATGAGAGGTGCGCGAAAACTGGGCGTTACATGGGAATGCATCAGAAGTGCGAGAAAACACAGCGATGTAGGGGAAGACATGAGAGGTGCGCGAAAACAGGGCAATATAGTGGAAGATATGGAATGTGCGCGAAAACAGGGCGATATGGGGAAGGTATGAGAGGTGCGTGAAAACACAGCGATATAGGGGACTCTATGGGAGGTGCGCGAATACACAGCGATATAGGGGACGTTAAGAGATGTGCATGAAAACACGGCGATATTGGGGAAGCCATGAGAGGTGCACAAAAATACAGCGATATAGGAGAAGTTATGAGAGGTGCGCGAAAACACAGCGATATAGGGGGAGGTATGAGAGGTGCACGAAAACACAGCGATATAGGGGAATGTATGGGAGGTGCGCGAAAACAGGACTATATAGGGGAAGGTAAGAGAGGTGCGCGAAGGCACAGCAATATAGGTGATGCTATGGGAGGTGCATGAAAACACAGCGATATAGGGGAATGTATGGGAGGTGTGCGAAAACAGGGCTATATAGGGGAAGGTAAGAGAGGTGCGCGAAGGCACAGCAATATAGGTGATGCTATGGGAGGTGCATGAAAACACGGCGATATAGGGGAAGGCAAGAGAGGTGCGCGAAGGCACTGCTATATAGGGGATGCTATGGGAGGTGCGCGAAAACACAGTGATATAGGAGAAGACCTGAGAGGTGCACAAAAACAGGGCAATATAGTGGAAGCTGTGGGATGTGCCCGAAAACACGGCGATACAGGGGAATGCATCAGAGGTGCGAGAAAACACAGCGATATAGGGGACGCTACGGGACGTGCATGAATACACGGCGATATTGAGGAAGCCATGAGAGATGCGTGAAAACACAACGATATAGGGGAAAGTAGAGGAGGTGCACGAAAACAGGGCGATATAGGGGAAGGTGTGAGAGGTGCATGAAGGCACAGCGATATGGGGGCTGCTATGGGAGGTGCGCGAAAACACAGTGATATAGGGGACGGTATGAGATGTGTATGAAAACATGGTGATATAGGGGAAGATATGAGATGTACGTGAAAACACGGCGATATAGGGGCAAGTATGAGAGATGCGCGAAAACTTGGCGTTACATGGGAATGCATCAGAAGTGCGAGAAAACACAGTGATGTGGGGGAAGACATGAGAGTTCCGCGAAAACAGGGCAATATAGTGGAAGCTATGGGACATGCGCGAAAACAGGGCGATATAGGAGAAGGTATGAGAGGTTCGCAAAAACACAGCGATATAGGGGACGCTATGGGACGTGCGCGAAAACACAGTGATATAGGGGAAGGCAAGAGAGCTGCGCGAAGGCACTGATATTTAGGGGATGCTATGGGAGGTGCGCGAAAACCCAGTGATATAGGAGAAGACATGAGAGGTGCACAAAAACAGGGCAATATAGTGGAAGCTATGGGATGTGCTCGAAAACACGGCGATACAGGGGAATGTATCAGAGGTGCGAGAAAACACAGTGATATAGGGGACGCTATGGGACGTGCGCAAAAACACAGTGATATAGGGGAAGGTATGAGAGGTCTGCGAGAACACGGCGATATAGAGGAAATTATAAGAGGTGTGCGAAAACATGGTGATACAGGGGAATGTTTCAGAGGTGCGAGAAAGCACAGCCATATAGGGGACGTAACGATTGGAGCGAAAACATAGCGATATAGGTGAAGACATGCGAGGTGTGCGAAAAAACGGCGATATAGGGGAAGCTATGAGAGATGAGCAATAACACAGCGATAAAGGTGAAGCTATGGGATGTGCGCAAAAAGACAGCGATATAGGGGAAGGTATGAGAGGTGTGCGAAAACAGCAAAGTAGACGAAGCTATGGGAGGTGCGCGAAAACACAGCGATATAGGGGACGGTATGAGACGTGAATGAATACACGGCGATATTGAGGAAGCCATGAGAGATGCATGAAAACACAGCGATATAGGGGAAAGTATAGGAGGTGCGCGAAAACAGGGCGATATAGAGGAAGGTGTGAGAGGTGCACGAAGGCACAGCGATATAGGTGCTGCTATGGGAGGTGCGCGAAAACACAGTGATATGGGGACGGTATCAGATGTGTATGAAAACATAGTGATATAGGGGAAGATATGAGAGGTACGCGAAAACACGGCGATATAGGGGAAAGTATGAAAGATGCACGAAAACTTGGCGTTACATGGCAATGCATCAGAAGTGCGAGAAAACACAGTGATATAGGGGAAGACATGAGAGTTCCGTGAAAACACAGCGATATAGGGGACGCTATGGGACGTGCGCGAAGGCACAGCAATATAGGTGATGCTATGGGAGGTGCATGAAAACAAAGCGATATAGGGGAATGTATGGGATGTGCGCAAAAACAGGGCGATATAGGGGAAGGCAAGAGAGGTGCGCGAAGGCACTGCTATATAGGGGATGCTATGGGAGGTGCGCGAAAACACAGTGATATAGGAGAAGACCTGAGAGGTGCACAAAAACAGGGCAATATAGTGGAAGCTATGGGATGTGCCCGAAAACACGGCGATATAGGGGAATGCATCAGAGGTGCGAGAAAACACAGCGATATAGGGGACGCTATGGGACGTGCATGAATACACGGCGATATTGAGGAAGCCATGAGAGATGCGTGAAAACACAGCGATATAGGGGAAAGTATGAGAGATGCACGAAAACTTGGCGTTACATGGAAATGCATCAGAAGTGCGAGAAAACACAGTGATGTGGGGGAAGACATGAGAGTTCCGCGAAAACAGGGCAATATAGTGGAAGCTATGGGATATGTGTGAAAACAGGGCGATATAGGGGAAGGTATGAGAGGTTCGCGAAAACACAGCGATATAGGGGAATGTATGGGAAGTGCGTGAAAACAGGGCGATATAGGGGAAGGCAAGAGAGGTGCGCGAAGGCACTGCTATTTAGGGGATGCTATGGGAGGTGCGCGAAAACACAGTGATATAGGAGAAGACATGAGAGGTGCACAAAAACAGGGCAATATAGTGGAAGCTATGGGATGTGCCCGAAAACACGGCGATACAGGGGAATGCATCAGAGTTGCGAGAAAACACAGCGATATAGGGGACGCTATGAGATGTGCGCAAAAACACAGTGATATTGGGGAAGGTATGAGAGGTCTGCGAGAACACGGCGATATAGGGGAAATTATAAGAGGTGTGCGAAAGCATGGTGATACAGGGGAATGTTTCAGATGTGCGAGAAAACACAGCGATAAAGGGGAAGTTATGAGAGGTGCGCGAAAACAGGGCGATATAGAGGAAGTTATGAAAGGTGAGCAAAAATACGGCGATAGAGGGGACGTTATGAGATGTGCATGAAAACACGGCGATATACGGAAAGGTATGAGAGGTGCACGAAGGCACAGCGATATAGGGGATGCTATGGGAGGTGCGCGAAAACAGTGTTATAGGGGATGGTATGAGATGTGTATGAAAACACAGCGATATATGGGAAGCTATGATAGGTGCGCGAAAACACGGCGATATAGGGGATGCAATGAGACATGTGCGAAATCACAGTGATATAGGGAAAGGTATGAGAAGTGTGCGACAACATGGCGATATAGGGGAAATTATGAGAGGTGTGCAAAAACACGGCGATACGGGAGAATGTATCAGATGTGCGAGAAAACAGCGATATAGGGGAAGTATTGAGAGGAACGAAAACATAGCGATCTAGGTGAAGACATGAAAAGGGCGCGAAAACACGGCGATATAGGGGAAGCTATGAGAGGTGAGCAAAAACAGGGCGATACAGGGAAGCTTTGAGAGGTGAGCAATAACACAGCGATAAAGGTGAATCTATGGGATCTGCGCGAAAAGACAGCGATATAGGGGAAGCTATGAGAGGTGCGCAAGGCACAGCGATATAGGGGATCCTATGGGAGGTGTGTGAATACACAGCGATATTGGGGACGTGATGAGATGTGCATGAAAACTCAGCGATATTAGGGAAGTTATGAGAGGTGCACAAAAACACTGTGATATAAGAGAAGTTATGAGAGTTGTGCGAAAACACAGCGATATAGGGGAAGGTATGAAATGTGCACGAAAACACAGCGATATGGGGGAAGTAATGGAGGGTGCACGAATACACAGCAACATAGGGGACGTTATGAGATGTGCATAAAAACACGGCGATATAGGGGAAGTTATGAGAGGTGCGCAAAAATTCAGCAAAATAGGAGAAGTTATGAGAGGTGCGTGAAAACACAACGATATGGGGGAGGTATGAGAGGTGCACGAAAACACAGCGATATAAGGGAAGGTATAGGAGGTGGGCAAAAACAGGGCGATATAGGGGAAGGTATGGGAGGTGCACGAAGGCACAGCGATATAGGGGATGTTATGGGAGGTGCACGAATACACAGCGAAATAGGTGACTTTATGAGATGTGCATAAAAAACGGCAATATAGGGGAATTTATGAGAGGTGCGCAAAAATACAGCAATATATGAGAAGGTATGAGAGGTGCGTGAAAACACAGCGATATAGGGGGAGGTATGAGAGGTAAACGAAAACACAGCGATATAGTGGAAGGTATGGGAGGTGCTCGAAAGCAGGGCGATATAGGGGAAGTTATGAGAGGTGCGTAAAAACCCAGCGATATAGGGGACGTTATGAGATGTGCATGAAAACACGGCGATATAGGGGAAGGTATGAGAGGTGCGCGAAGGGACAGAGAAATAGGGGATATTATGTGAGGTGCACGAATACACAGCGAAATTGGGGTCGTTATGAGATGTGCATGAAAACACGGCAATATAGGGGAAGGTATGAGAGGTGCGCGAAGGCACAGAGAAATAGGGGATGTTATGTGAGGTGCACGAATACACAGCGAAATAGGGGACGTTATGAGATGTGCATGAAAACACAGCGATATAGTGGAAGGTATGAGAGGTGCACGAAAACGCAGCGATATAAGGGAAGGTATAGGAGGTGCGCGAAAACAGTGCGATATAGGGGAAGGTATGAGAGGTGCACGAAGGCACAGCGATATAGGGGATGCTATGGGAGGTGCGCGAAAACACAGCGATATTGGAGACAGTATGAGATGTGCATAAAAACATGGCGATATACGGGGAGGTATGAGAGGTGCGCGTAAACACGGCGATATAGGGGAAAGTATGAGAGGTGCGCGAAAACTTGGCGTTCCATGGGAATGCATCAGAGGTGCCAGAAAACACAGCAAAGTAGTGGAAGGTATGAGAGGTGCGCGAAAACACAGCGATATAGGGGACGCTAAAGGGCGTGCACGAAAACACAGTGATATAGAGGAACGTATGAGAGGTGTGTGAAGGCACAGCAATATAGGGTATGCTATGGGACGTGTGCAAAAACACAGTGATATAGGGGAAGACATGAGAGGTGCGCGAAAACAGGGCAATATAGTGGAAGCTAGGCGATGTGCGTGATAACAGGGTGATAATGGGGAAGTTATGAGAGGTGTGCGAAAACACAGCGATATAGGGGAAGCTATGGGACATGCGCAAAAAAACAGTGATATAGGGGAAGGTATGAGAGGTGTGCGTGAACACGGCGATATAGGGGAAATTGTAAGAGGTGCGCGAAAACATGGCAATACAGGAGAATGTATCAGAGGTGCGAGAAAACACGACGATACAGGGTAAGCTATGAGAGGTGAGCAATAACACAGCGATCAAGGTGAAGTTGTGGGATGTGCCTGAAAACAGAGATGTAGGCGAAGCTATGAGAGGTGCGCGAAAACACAGTGATATAGGGGACGGTATGAGATATGCATGAATACTCGGCGATATTGGGGAAGCCATGAGACGTGCCTGAAAACACAGCGATATAGGGGAAGGTATGAGAGGTGTACAAAAACACAGCAATATAGGAAAAGTTAAGAGAGGTGCGTGAAAACACAGCGATATAGGGGAAGGTATCAGAGGAGCACAAAAACACAACGATATCGGGGAAGGTATGGGAGGTGCACGAAAACAGGGCGATATAGGGGAATCTATGAGAGGTGAGCAAAAACACGGTGATACAGGGGAAGCTATGAGAGGTGAGCAATAACACAGCGATAAAGGTGAATCTATGGGATGTACGCAGAAAGACAGCGATATAGGGGAAGGTATGAGAGGTGCGCAAGGCACAGCGATATAGGGGATGCTATGGGATGTGCGTGAATACACAGCGATATAGGAGACGTGATGAGATGTGCATGAAAATGCAGCGATATTAGGGAAGGTATGAGAGGTGAAAAAAAAAACACAAGTGATATAGGAGAAGTTATGAGAGGTGTGTGAAAACACAGCGATACAGGGGAAGGTATGAGAGGTGTACGAGAACAGCAATATAGGTGAAGGAATGGGAGGTGCGCGAAAACGGTGATATAGGGGAAGGTATGAGAGGTGCGCAAGGCACAGCGATATAGGGTGAGGTATGAGAGGTGCACAAAAACACAGCGATATAGGGGAAGGTATGTAAGGTGCTCGAAAACAGGGTGATATAGATGAAGTTAATGGAGGTATGCGAAGGCACAGCAATATAGGGGATTCTATGGAACGTGCGCGAAAACACAGTGATATAGGGGGAGACAGGAGAGGTGCGCGAAAACACGACGATACAGGGGAAGCTATGAGAGGTGAGCAAAAACGGCAATACAGGGGAAGCTATGAGGGGTGAGCAATAACTCAGCGATAAAGGTGAATCTATGGGATATGCGTGAAAAGACAGCGATATAGGGGAATGTATGAGAGGTGCGCAAGGCACAGCGATATAGGGGATGCTATGGGAGGTGCGAGAATACACAGCGATATAGGGGACGTGATGAGATGTGCATGAAAATGCAGCGATATTAGGGAAGTTATGACAGGAGCACGAAAACACAGCGATATAGGGGAAGGAATGGGAGGTGCACAAATACAGAGCAATATAGGGGACGCTATGAGAGGTGCGCAAAAATACAGCAATATAGGAGAATTTATGAGAGGTGCGTGAAAACACAACGATATTCGGGGAGGTATGAGAGGTACATAAAAACGCAGCGATATAAGGGAAGGTATAGGAGTTGCGCGAAAACAGGGCAATATAGGGGAAGGTATGAGAGGAGCACGAAAACGCAGCGATATAAGGGATGCTATGGGAGGTGCACGAATACACAGTGATATAGGGGACGTTATGAGATGTGCATAACAACACGGCGATATAGGGGAAGATATGAGAGGTGCGCAAAAACAGGGAGATATAGGGGAAGTTATGAGAGGTGCGTGAAAACCCAGCAATATAGGGGACGTTATGAGATGTGCATGAAAACATGGTGATATAGGGGAAGGTATGAGAAGTGCACGAAGGCACAGTGATATAGGGGATGCTATGGGAGGTGTGCGAAAACACAGTGATATAGGGGACGGTATGAGATGTGCATGAATACACGGCAATAGTCGAGAATCCATGAGAGGTGTGCGAAAACACAGCGATATAGGGGAAGTTATGAGAGGTGCGCAACAACAGGGAGATATAGGGGAAGTTATGAGAGGTGCGTGAAAACCCAGCAATATAGGGGACGTTATGAGATGTGCATGAAAACACGGCGATATAGGGGAAGGTATGAGAAGTGCACGAAGGCACAGCGATATAGGGGATGCTATGGGAGGTGCGCGAAAACACAGTGATATAGGGGACGGTATGAGATGTGTATGAAAACACGGCGATATATGGGAAACTATGAGAGGTGCGCGAAAACACGGCGATATAGGGGAAAGTATGAGAGGTGCGCGAAAACTTGGCATTACAGGCAAATGCATCAGAGGAGCGAGAAAAGACAGCGATGTAGTGGAATACATGAGAGGTGCGCAAAAACAGGGCAATATAGTGAAATCTATGGGATGTGCACGAAAACAGGGTGATATAGGGGAAGGTATGAGCGGTGCGCGAAAGCACAGCGATATAGAGGACGCTATGGGACATGCGCGAAAACACAGTGATATAGGGGAAGGTATGAGAGATGTGCGAGAACACGGCGAGATAGGGGAAATTATGAGAGGTGCGCGAAAGCACGGCGATACGGGAGAATGTATCAGATGTGCGAGTAAACACAGCGATATAGTGGAAGTAATGAGAGGAGCGAAAACATAGTGATCTCGGTGAAGACATGAGAGGTGCACGAAAACACGGCGATATAGGGGAAGCTATGAGAGGTGAGCAAAAACACGGCGATACAGGGGAAGCTATGAGAGGTGAGCAATAACACAGCGATAAAGGTGAATCTATGGGATGTGCGCGAAAAGACAGCGATATAGAGGAAGGTATGAGAGGTGCGCAATGCACAGCGATATAGGGGATGCTATGGGAGGTGCGTGAATACACAGCGATATAGGGGACGTGATGAGATGTGCATGAAAACGCAGCGATATTAGGGAAGGTATGAGAGGTGCACAAAAACACAGCGATATAGGAGAAGTTATAGGAGGTGTGTGAAAACACAGTGATATACGGGACTGTATGAGATGTGTATGAATACACGGTGATAGACGGGAAACCATGAGAGGTGTGCGAAAACACAGCCATGTAGGGGAAGTTATGAGAGGTGCGTGAAAACACAGTGATATAGGTGAAGGTATGAGAGAAGTGTGAAAACAGGACGATATAGGGGAAGTTATGAGAGGTGCGTGAAAACCCAGCAATATAGGGGACGTTATGAGATGTGCATGAAAAGACGGTAATATAGGGGAAGGTATGAGAGGTGCGTGAAGGCAGAGCGATATAGGGAATGTTATGGGAGGTGCACGAAAATGCAGTGATACAAGGGAAGGTATAGGAGGTGCGCGAAAACTGGGCTATATACGGGAAGGTATGAGAGGTGCACGAAAATGCAGCGATGTAAGGGAAGGTATAGGAGATGCGCGAAAACAGGGCGATATTGGGGAAGGTATGCGAGGTGCACAAAAACACAGCGATATAGGGGAAGGTATGGGAGCTGCGCCAAAACAGGGCGATATTGTGGAAGGTATGAGAGGTGCGCGAAGGCACAGCGATATAGGGGATGCTATGGGAGGTGTGCGAAAACACAGTGATATAGGGGACCGAATGAGATGTGCATAAAAACACGGCGATATAGGGGGAGCTATGAGAGGTGCGTGAAAACACAGCGATGTAGTGGAATACATGAGAGGTGCGAGAAAACAGGGCAATATAGTGGAAGCTATGGGATGTGCATGAAAACAGGGCGATATAGGGGAAGGTATGAAAGGTGAGCGAAAACACAGCGATATAGGGGACGCAATGGTACGTGCGCGAAAACACAGTGATATAGGGGAAGTTTATGAGAGGTGTGCGAGAATACGGCGATATAGGGGAAATTATGAGAGCTGTGCGAAAACACGGCGATACGTGAGAATGTATGAGATGTGCTAGAAAATACAGCGATATAGGGGAAGTATTGAGAGGAGCGAAAACATAGCGATCTAGGTGAAGACTTGAGAGGTGCGCGAAAAAACGGCGATATAGGAGAAGCTATGAGAGGTGAACAAAAACACAGCGATAAAGCTGAATCTATGGGATGTGCGCGAAAAGACAGCGCTATAGGGGAAGCTATGAGAGGTGCATGAAAACACAGCGATGTAGGAGAAGTTATGAGAGGTGCGTGAAAACACAGCGATATAGGGGACGTGATGAGATGTGCATGAAAACGCAGCGATATTAGGGAAGGTATGAGAGGTGTACAAAAACACAGTGATATAGGAGAAGTTATGAGAGGTGTGCGAAAACAGCGATATAGGGGAAGGTATGAAAGGTGCACGAAAACACAGAGATATACACGGGAAGGAATGGGAGGTGCTCGAATACACAACGATATAGGGGACGTTATGAGATGTGCATAAAAACACGGCGATATAGGGGAAGTTATGAGAGGTGCGCAAAAATACAGCATTATCGGAGAAGTTATGAGAGGTGTGTGAAAACACAGCGATATAGGGGGAGGTATGAGAGGTACACGAAAACACAGCGATATAGGGCAAGGTATGGGAGGTGCTCGAAAGCAGGGCGATATAGGGGAACTTATGAGAGGTGTGTGAAAACACAGCGATATAGGGGGAGGTATGAGAGGTACACGAAAACACTGCGATATAGGGCAAGGTATGGGAGGTGCTCGAAAGCAGGGCGATATAGGGGAAGTTATGAGAGGTGCGTGAAAACCCAGCGATATAGGGGACGTCATGAGATGTGCATGAAAACACGGCGACATAGGGGAAGGTATGAGAGGTGTGCGAAAATTCAGCGATATAGGCGACGCTATGGGAGGTGTGCGAAGACAGGGCAACATGGGGGAAGGTATGAGAGGAGTGCGAAGTCACAGCCATATATGGGATGCTACGGAAGGTGCGCGAATACACAGCGATATAGGGGACGTGATGAGATGTGCATGGAAATGCAGCGATATTAGGGAAGGTACGAGAAGTGAAAAAAAAAACACAGTGATATAGGAGAAGTTATGAGAGGTGTGTGAAAACACAGTGATATAGGGGAAGGTATGAGAGGTGCGCAAAAACACAGCGATGTAGGGGAAGGTATGTAAGGTGCTCGAAAACAGGGTGATATAGATGAAGTTAATGGAGGTATGCGAAGGCACAGCAATATAGGGGATGCTATGGAAGGTGCGCAAAAACACAGTGATATAGGGGGAGACAGGAGAGGTGCGCGAAAACAGGACGATAAAGGGGAAGCTATGAGAGGTGTGCGAAAACAGGGCAATACAGGGGAAGCTATGAGAGGTGAGCAATAACACAGCGATAAAGGTGAATCTATGGGATGTGCGCGAAAAGACAGCGATATAGGGGAAGGTATGAGAGGTGCGCAGGGCACAGCGATATAGGGGATGCAATGGGAGGTGCGAGAATACACACCGATATAGGGGACGTGATGAGATGTGCATGAAAATGCAGCGATATTAGGGAAGTTATGACAGGAGCACGAAAACACAACGATATAGGGGACGTTATGAGATGTGCATAAAAACACGGCGATATAGGGGAAGTTATGAGAGGTGCGCAAAAATACAGCATTATCGGAGAAGTTATGAGAGGTGTGTGAAAACACAGCGATATAGGGGGAGGTATGAGAGGTACACGAAAACACAGCGATATAGGGCAAGGTATGGGAGGTGCTCGAAAGCAGGGCGATATAGGGGAACTTATGAGAGGTGTGTGAAAACACAGCGATATAGGGGGAGGTATGAGAGGTACACGAAAACACTGCGATATAGGGCAAGGTATGGGAGGTGCTCGAAAGCAGGGCGATATAGAGGAAGTTATGAGAGGTGCGTGAAAACCCAGCGATATAGGGGACGTTATGAGATGTGCATGAAAACACGGCGACATAGGGGAAGGTATGAGAGGTGTGCGAAAATTCAGCGATATAGGCGACGCTATGGGAGGTGTGCGAAGACAGGGCAACATAGGGGAAGGTATGAGAGGTGCGCGAAGTCACAGCGATATAGGGGATGCTATGGCAGGTGCGCGAATACACAGCGATATATGGTTCGTTAAGAGATGTGCATGAAAACACGGCGATATAGGGGAAAGTATAAGAGCTGCGCAAAAATACGGCGATATAGGAGAAATTATGAGAGGTGCGTGAAAACACAGCGACATAGGGGGAGGTATGAGAGGTGCATGAAAACAGCGATATAGGGAAAGGTATGGAAGGTGCGCGAACACAGGGCGATATAGAGGAAAGTATGAGAGGTGCGTGAAGACACAGCAATATAAGGGATGCTATGGGAGGTGCGCGAAAACACAGTGATATAGTGGAAGACATGAGAGGTGCGCGAAAACAGGGCAATATATATTGAAGCTAGGCGATGTCCGTGATAACAGGGTGATATTGGGGAAGGTATGAGAGGTGCGCGAAAACACAGCGATATAGGGGAAGCTATGGGACATGCGCAAAAAAACAGTGATATAGGGGAAGGTATGAGAGGTGTGCGTGAACCCCGCGATATAGGGGAAATTGTAAGAGGTGCGCGAAAACATGGCAATACTGGAGAATGTATCAGAGGTGCGAGAAAACACAGCGATATAGGGGAAGTAATGATAGGAGCGAAAACATAGTGATATAGGTGAAGACATGCGAGGTGCGTGAAAACACGACGATATAGGGTAAGCTATGAGAGGTGAGCAATAACACAGCGATCAAGGTGAAGCTATGGGATGTGCGCGAAAACAGCGATGTAGGCGAAGCTATGAGAGGTGCGCGAAAACACAGCGATATAGGGGACGGTATGAGATATGCATGAATACACGGCGATATTGGGGAAGTCATGAGAGGTGCCTGAAAACACAGCGATGTAGGGGAAGGTATGAGAGGTGTACAAAAACACAGCAATATAGGAAAAGTTAAGAGAGGTGCGTGAAAACACAGTGATATAGGGGAGGGTATGAGAGGAGCATGAAAACACAACGATATTGGGAAGGTATGGGAGGTGCACGAAAACAGGGCGATATAGGGGAATCTATGAGAGGTGAGCAAAAGCACGGTGATACAGGGGAAGCTACGAGAGGTGAGCAATAACACAGCGATAAAGGTGAATCTATGGGATGTGCGCAGAAAGACAGCGATATAGGGGAAGGTATGAGAGGTGCACAAGGCACAGCGATATAGGGGATGCTATGGGATGTGCGTGAATACACAGCGATATAGGGGACGTGATGAGATGTGCATGGAAATGCAGCGATATTAGGGAAGGTACGAGAGGTGAAAAAAAAAACACAGTGATATAGGAGAAGTTATGAGAGGTGTGTGAAAACACAGTGATATAGGGGAAGGTATGAGAGGTGCGCAAAAACACAGCGATGTAGGGGAAGGTATGTAAGGTGCTCGAAAACAGGGTGATATAGATGAAGTTAATGGAGGTATGCGAAGGCACAGCAATATAGGGGATGCTATGGAAGGTGCTCGAAAACACAATGATATAGGGGAAGACAGAAGAGGTGCGCGATAACACAGCGATATAGGGGAAGCTATGAGAGGTAGCAAAAAGACGGCGATACAGGGGAAGCTATGAGAGGTGAGCAAAAACACAGCGATAAAGGTGAATCTATGGGATGTGCGCGAAAAGACAGTGATATAGGGGAAGGTATGAGAGGTGCGCAAGGCACAGCGATATAGGGGATGCTATGGGAGGTGCGTGAATACACAGCGATATAGGGGACGTGATGAGATGTGCATGAAAACACAGCCATATTAGGGAAGGTATCAGAGGTGCGCAAAAACACAGCGATATAGGTGAAGGAATGGGAGGTGCGCGAAAACAGGGCGATATAGGGGAAGGTATGAGAGGTGCGCGAAGGCACAGCGATATAGGGGATGCTATGGGAGGTGTGCGAATACACAGCGATATAGGGGACGTTATGAGATGTGCATAACAATACAGCGATATAGGGGAAGTTATGAGAGGTGCGCAAAAACACGGCGATGTAGGGGAAGCTATGAGAGGTGAGCAATAACACAGTGATAAAGGTGAATCTATGGGATGTGTGCGAAAAGACATCGATATAGGGGAAGGTATGAGATGTGCATGAATACACGGCGATAGTCGAGAATCCATGAGAGGTGTGCGAAAACACAGCGGTATAGGGGAAGTTATGAGAGGTGCGCAAAAACAGGGAGATATAGGGGAAGTTATGAGAAGTGCGTGAAAACCCAGCAATATAGGGGACGTTATGAGATGTGCATGAAAACACGGCGATATAGGGGAAGGTATGAGAAGTGCACGAAGGCACAGCGATATAGGGGATGCTATGGGAGGTACGCGAAAGCACAGTGATATAGGGGACGGTATGAGATGTGTATGAAAACACGGCGATATATGGGAAGCTATGAGAGGTGCGCGAAAACACGGCGATATAGGGGAAAGTATGAGAGGTGCGCGAAAACTTGGCATTACAGGCAAATGCATCAGAGGTGCGAGAAAACACAGCGATGTAGGGGAAGACATGAGAGGTGCGCAAAAACAGGGCAATATAATGGAAGCTATGGGATGTGCGCAAAAACAGGGTGATATAGGGGAAGGTATGAGAGGTGAGCAAAAACACAGCGATAAAGCTGAATCTATGGGATGTGCGCGAAAAGACAGCGATATAGGGGAAGCTATGAGAGGTGCGTGAAAACACAGCGATATAGGGGACGTGATGAGATGTGCATGAAAACGCAGCGATATTAGGAAAGGTATGAGAGGTGTACAAAAACACAGTGATATAGGAGAAGTTATGAGAGGTGTGCGAAAACAGCGATATAGGGGAAGGTATGAAAGGTACACGAAAGCACAGAGATATATTCGGGAAGGAATGGGAGGTGAACGAATACACAGCGATATAGGGGACGTTATGAGATGTGCATGAAAACACAGCCATATAGGGGAAGGTATGAGAGGTGCACGAAAACACAGTGATATAAGGGAAGGTATAGGAGGTGCGCGAAAACAGGGCGATATAGGGGAAGGTATGAGAGGTGCACGAAGGCACAGCGATATAGGGGATGCTATAGGAGTGCGCGAAAACACAGCGATATAGAAGACGGTATGAGATGTGCATAAAAACATGGCGATATAGGGGGAGGTATGAGACGTGCGTGTAAACACGGCGATATAGGGGAAAGTATGAGAGGTGCGCGAAACTTGGCGTTACAGGGGAAAGCATCAGAGGTGCCAGAAAACACAACGATGTAGTGGAAGACATGAGAGGTGCGCGAAAACAGGGCAATATAGTGGAAGGTATGGGATGTGCGCGAAAACAGGGCGATATAAGGGAAGGTATGAGAGGTGCGCGAGAACACGGCGATATAGGGGGAATAATGAGAGGTGTGCGAAAACAGTGATACGGGAGAATGTATCAATTGTGCGAGAAAACACAGCGATATAGGGGAAGTATTGAGAGGAGCGAAAACATAGCGATCTAGGTGAAGACATGAGAGGTGAGCAAAAACACGGCGATACAGGGGAAGCTATGAGAGGTGAGCAATAACACAGCGATAAAGCTGAATCTATAGGATGTGCGCAAAAAGACAGCGATATAGGGGAAGCTATGAGAGGTGCGCAAGGCACAGCGATATAGGGAATGCTATGGGAGGTGTGCAAATACACAGCGATATAGGGGACATGATGAGATGTGCATAAAAACACGACAATATAGGGGAAGTTTTGAGAGGTGCGTGAAAACACAGCGATATAAGGGGAGGTATGAGAGGTACACGAAATAACAGCTATATAGGGGAAGGTATGGGAGGTGCTTGAAAACAGGGCGATATAGGGAAAGGTATGAGACGTGTGCGAAACTCAGCAATATAGGGGATGGTATGGGAGATGCACGAAAAAACAGCGATATAGGGGAAGACATAGGAGGTGCGTGAAAACAGAGCGATATAGGGGACGCTATTGGACGTGCGCGAAAACACAGTGATATAGGGGAAGATATGAGAGGAGTGCGAGAACACGGCGATATAGGTGAAATTATGAGAGGTGCGCGAAAACACGTTGATACAGGGAACTGTATCAGAAGTGCGAGAACACAGAGCGATATATGGGAAGTAATGAGAGGAGCGGAAACAGAGCGATATAGGTGAAGAAATGAGAGGTGCGCAAAAACACGGTGATATAGGGGAAGGTATGAGGTGCGCAAAAACACAGCGATGTAGGCGAAGCCATGGGAGGTTCACGGATAACAGGGCGATATAGGGGAAGGTATGAGTGATGCGCGAAGGCACAGCCATATAGGGGATGCTATGGGAGGTGTGTGAATACACAGAGATATAGGCGACGTTATGAGATGTGCATGAAAACACGGCGATATTGGGGAAGCCATGAGAGGTGTGCGAAAATACAGCGATATAGGGGACGGTATGGGAGGTGTGCGAAAACAGGGCGACATAGGTGAAGGTATGAGAGGTGCACGAAGGCACAGCGATATAGGGGATGCTATGGCAGTTGCGCTAATACACAGCGATATATGGGACGTTAAGAGATGTGCATGAAAACGCGGCGATATTGGGGAAGCCATGAGAGGTGCGCAAAAATACGGCAATATAGGAGAAATTATGAGGGGTGCGTGAAAACACAGCGAGATAAGGGAAGGCATGAGAGGTGCACGAATACGCAGCGATATTGGGGAAGGTATGGGAGGTGCGCGAAAACAGGGCGATATAGGGGAAGTTATGAGAGGTGCGCGAAGGCACAGCGATATAGGGGATGTTATGAGAGGTGCGCGAAAACACCGTGATATAGGGGAAGACATGAGAGGTGCGCAAAAACAGGGCAATATAGTGGAACCTATGGGATGTTGGCGAAACCACGGCGATACAGCGGAATGTATCAGAGGTGCGAGAAAACACAGCGATATAGGGGACAATATGGGACATGCGCAAAAAAACAGTGATATAGGGGAAGGTATGAGAGGTGTGCGAGAACACGGCGATATAGGGGAAATTGTAAGACGTGTGCGAAAACACGGCGATACCGCAAAATGTACCAGATGTGCTAGAAAAGACAGCGATATAGGGGAAGTATTGAGACGAGCGAAAAGATAACGATCTAGGTGAAGATATGAGAGGTGCGCGAAAACACGGCGATATAGGTGAAGCTATGAGGAGTGAGCAAAAACACGGCGATACAGGGGAACCTATGAGAGGTGAGCAATAACACAGGGATAAAGGTGAATCTATGGGATGTGCATGAAAACACAGCGATATCGGGGAAGTTATGGGATCTGCGCGAAAACAGGGCAATATAGGGGAAGGTATGAGAGGTGCACTAAAACACAGCGATACAGGGGAAGGAATGGGAGGTGTGCGAAAACAGGGCGATATAGGGGAAGGTATGAGAGGTGCGCGAAAACACAGCGATATAGGGGACGCTATGGGACGTGCGCGAAAACACAGTGATATAGGGGACGATATGGGACATGCGCAAAAGAACAGTGATATAGGGGAAGGTATGAGAGCTGCGCGAAAACACAGCAATATAGGGGACTCCATGGGACGTGCGTGAAAACACAGTGATATAGGGGAAGGTATGCGAGCTGCGCGAGACCACGGCAATATAGGGGAAAGTAGGAGAGGTGCGCGAAAACTTGGCGTTACAGGGGAATGCATCAGAGGTGTGAGAAAACACAGCGATATAGGGGAAGACATGAGAGGTGCGCGAAACCAGGGCAATGTAGTGGAAGCTATGGGACGTGCGCGAAAACACAATGATATTGCGGATGGTATGACAGGTGTGTGAGAACACGGCGATATAGGCGAAATTATGAGAGGTGCGCGTAAACACGGCGATACAGGAGAATTAATGAGAAGAGCGAAAACATAGCGATCTAAGTGAAGACATGAGAGGTGCATGAAAACACGGCGATATAGGGGAAGCTATGAGAGGTGAGCAAAAACACGGCGATATAGGGGAATCTATGAGAGGTGAGCAATAACACAGCGATAAAGGTGAAGCTACGGGATGTGCGCGAAAAGAAAGCGATATAGGGGAAGGTATGAGAGCTGCGCGAAAACACAGCAATACAGGTAAAGGTATGAGAGGAGTATGAAAACAGGGCGATTTCGGGGAAGTTATGAGAGGTGCGTGAAAACCCAGCGATATAGGGGACGTTAAGAGATGTGCATGAAAACACGGCGATATTGGGGAAGCCATGAGAGGTGCACAAAAATACAGCGATATAGGAGAAGTTATGAGAGGTGCGTGAAAACACAGCGATATAGGGGGAGGTATGAGAGGTGCACGAAAACACAGCAATATGGGAGAATGTATGGGAGGTGCGCGACAACAGGGCGATATAGGGGAAGGTATGAGAGGTGCTCGAAGGCACAGCAATATAGGGGATGCTATGGGAGGTGCGCGAAAACACAGTGAAATAGGGGAAGACATGAGAGGTGCGCAAAAACAGGGCAATATAGTGGAAGCTATGGGATGTGCACGAAAACAGGGCGATATAGGGGAAGCTATGAGAGGTGCGCGAAAACACAGCGATATAGGGGACGCAATGGGACGTGCGCAAAAACACAGTGATATAGGAGAAGTTAAGAGAGGTGTGTGAAAACACAGCGATATAGGGGAAGGTATGAGAGGTGCACGAAGGCACAGCGATATAGGGGATGCTATGGGAGGTGCACGAAAACACAGCGATATAGGAGACGGTATGAGATGTGCATAAAAACATGGCGATATAGGGGGAGATATGAGAGTTGCGCGAAAACTTGGCGTTACAGGGGAATGCATCAGAGGTGCCAGAAAACACAGCTATGTAGTGGAATACATGAGAGGTGCGCGAAAACAGGGCTATATAGTGGAAGCTATGGGATGTGCACGAAAACAGGGCGTTATAGGGGAAGTGATGAGAGGTGCGCGAAAACACAGCGATATAGGGAAGCAATGGGACGTGCGCGAAAACAGTGATATAGGGGAAGGTATGAGAGGTGTGCGAGAACACGGTGATATAGGGGAAGTTATGAGAGGTGTGCGAAAACACGGCGATACGGCAAAATGTATCAGATGTGCGAGAAAACACAGCGATATACGGGAAGTATTAAGAGGAGCGAAAACATAGCGATCTAGGTGAAGACATGAGAAGTGCGCGAAAACACGTTGATACACGGAACTGTATCAGAAGTGCGAGAATACAGAGCGATATAGGGGAAGTAATGAGAGGAGCTGAAACACAGCGATACAGGTGAAGAAATGAGAGGTGCGCGAAAACACGGCGATATAGGGAAAAGTATGAGAGGTGCACAAAAACACAGCGATGTAGGCGAAGCCATGGGAGGTGCACGGGAAACAGGGCGATATAGGGGAAGGTATGAGCGATGCACGAATGCACAGCTATATAGGGGATGCTATGGGAGGTGCGTGAATACACAGAGATATAGGAGACGTTATGAGATGTGCGTGAAAACACGGCGATATTGGGGAAGCCATGTGAGGTGTGCAAAAATACAGCGATATAGGGGACGGTATGGGAGCTGTGCGAAAACAGGGCGACATAGGAGAAGGTATGAGAGGTGCGCAAAGGCACAGCGATGTAGAGGATGCTATGGCAGGTGCGCGAATACACAGTGATATACGGGACGTTATGAGATGTGCATGAAAACGCAGCGATATTAGGGAAGGTATGAGAGGTTCACAAAAGCAAGGCGACATAGGAGAATGAATGGGAAGTGTGCGAAAACAGGGCGATATAGGTGCAGGTATGAGAAGTGCGCGAAGGTACAGCAATATGTGGGAGGCTATGGGAGGTGCGCGACTACACAGTGATATAGGGGACGTTATGAGATGTGCATAAAAACACAGCGATATAGGGGAAGTTATGAGAGGTGCGTGAAAACACAGCGATATAGGGGAAGGCATGAGAGGTACGCGAAGGCACAGTTATATAGGGGTGCTATGGGAGGTGCGTGAATACACAGCGATATAGGGGAAGCTATGAGAGGTGCACAATAATACAGCGATATAGGGGAAGCTCTTCGAGGTGTGCAATAACACAGTGATAAAGCTGAATCTATGGGATGTGTGCGAAAAGACACCGATATAGGGGAAGGTATGGGAGGTGCGCAAGGCACAGCGATATAGGGGATGCTATGGGAGGTGCGTGAATACACAGTGATATAGGGGAAGGTATGAGAGGTGCACAATAATACAGCGATATAGGGGAAGGTATGGGAGGTGCGCGAAAACAGGGCGATATAAGGGACGTTATGAGATTTGCATGAAAACACATCAATATAGGGGAAGGTATGAGATGTGCACAAAAATACAGCGAAATAGCAGAAGTTATGAGAGGTGCGTGAAAACACAGCGATACAGGGGAAGGTGTGAGAGGTGCGCGAAAACACAGCGATATAGGGGACGCTATGGGAGGTGCGTGAAAACACAGCGATATAGGGAAAGGTATGAGAGGTGTGCAAAAACACAGCGATATCGGGGAAGTTATGGGAAGTGAGCGAAAACAGGGCGATATAGGGGAAGGTATGAGAGGTACGCGAAGGCACAGTGATATAGGGGGCTATGGGAGGTGCACGAATACACAGCTATATAGGGGACGTTATGAGATGTGCATGAAAACACGGCAATATGGGGGAAGGTATGAGAGGTGCGCAAAAATACAGCATTATAGCAGAATTTATGAGAGGTGCGTGAAAACACAGTAATATAGGGCAAGGTATGAGAAGTGCACGAAAATACAGCAATATAGGGGAAGGAATGGGAGGTGCGCGAAAACAGTGCGATATAGGGGAAGGTATGAGAGGTGCCCGAAAACACAGCGATATAGGGGAGGCTATGGGACGTGCGTGCAAACACGGCAATATAGGGGAACTTATGAGAAGTGCACGAAAACACGGCGATACAGGGGAATGTATCAGAGGTGCGAGAAAGCACAGCGATATAGGGGACGTTATGAGATGTGCATGAAAACACAGCGATATAGGGGAAGATATGAGAGGTACACGAAAACACGGCGATACAGGAGAATATATCAGATGTGCGAGAAAACACAGCAATATAGGGGAATTAATGAGAAGAGCGAAAACATAGCGATCTAGGTGAAGACATGAGAGGTGCGCGAAAACACGGCGATATAGGGGAAGCTATGAGAGGTGAGCAAAAACACGGCGATATAGGGGAAGCTGTGAGAGGTGTGTAATAACACAGCGATAAACTTGAATCTATGGGATGTGTGCGAAAGGACAGCGATATAGGGGAAGGTATGAGAAGTGCGCAAGGCACAGCAACATAGGAGATGCTATGGGATGTGCGTGAATACAAAGCGATATAGGGGACGTTATGAGATGTGCATTAAAATGCAGCGATATTAAGGAAGAAATAAGAGGTGCAGAAAACAAGGGCGATATAGGAGAAGTTATGAGAGGTGTGTGAAAACACAACGATATAGGGGAATGTATGAGAGATGCACGAAAACACAGCGATATAGGGGAAGGTCTGGGAGGTGCGCGAAAACACAGCGATATAGGGGATGCTATGGGATGTGCGTGAAAACACAACAATAAAGGGGAAGATATGAGAGGTACAGGAAGGCACAGCGATATAACGGATGGCATGGGATGTGCGCAAAAACACAGCGATATAGGGGACGCTATGGGAGGTGCGCGAAAACACGGCGATATAGGGGAAGTAATGATAGGAGCAAAAACATAGCGATATAGGTGAAGACATGCGAGGTGCGCAAAAACACGGCGATATAGGGGAAGCTATGAGAGGTCAGCAATAACACAGCGATCAAGGTGAAGCTATGGGTTGTGCGCGAAAACAGCGATGTAGTCGAAGCTATGGGAGGTGCACGAAAACATAGCGATATCGGGGAAGGTATGGGAGGTGCGCGAAAACAGGGCGATATAGGGGAAGGTATGAGAGGTGCGCGAAGGCACAGTGATATAGGGGATGCTACGGGAGGTGCGCGAATGCACAGCGATATAGGGGACGTTATGAGATGTGCATGAAAACACGGCAATATAGGGGAAGGTATGAGATGTACGCAAAAGTACAGCGATATAGGAGAAGTTCTGAGAGGTGCGTGAAAACACAGCGATATAGGGGAAGGTATGAGAGGTGCACAATAATACAGCGATATAGGGGAAGGTATGGGAGGTGCGCGAAAACAGGGCGATATAGGGGACGTTATGAGATGTGCATGAAAACACGGCAATATAGGGGAAGGTAAGAGAGATGCCCGAAAACACAGCGTTATAGGGCACGCTATGGGACGTGCACAAAAATACAGCGATATAGCAGAAGTTATGAGAAGTGCGTGAAAACACTGCGATACAGGGGAAGGTATGAGAGGTGCACAATAATACAGCGATATAGGGGAAGGTATGGGAGGTATGAGATGTGCGAAAAAATATAGAGATATAGGAGAACTTATGAGAGGTGCGTGAAAACACAACGAAATGGGGGAGGTATGAGACGTGCACGAAATCACAGCGAAATAGGGGAAGGTATGGGAGGTGCTCGAAAACAGGGCGATATAGTGCAATGTATGAGAGGTGCGCGAAAACTTGACGTTACAGGGGAATACATCAGAGGTACGAGAAAACACAACGATGTAGGGGAAGTCATGAGAGGTGTGCGAAAACAGGGTAATATAGTGGAAGCTATGGGATGTGCGCGAAAACAGGGCGATATAGGGGAAGGTATGAGAGGTGCGCGAAAACAGCGATATAGGGGATGCTTTGGGACGTGCACGAAAATACAACGATATAGGGGAAGGTATGAGAGGTGTGCGAGAAGACGGCGATATAGGGGAAATTATGAGATGTGCGCGAAAACACGGCGATAAGGGAGAATGTATCAGAGGTGCGAGAAAACAGCGATATCGGGGAAGTAATGAGAGGATCAAAAACATAGTGATCTAGGTGAAGACATGGGAGGTGTGTGAAAACATGGCGATATAGGGGAAGCTATGAGAGGTGAGCAAAAACACTGCGATATAGGCGAAGCTATGAGAGGTGAGCAATAACACAGCGATAAAGGTGAACCTATGGGATGTGCGCGAAAAGACAGCGATATATGGAAAGGTATGAGAGGTGCGCAAGGCACAGCGATATAGGGGATGCTATAGGAGGTGCGTGAATACACAGCGATATAGGGGACGTTATGAGATGTGCATGAAAACGCAGCGATATTAGGGAAGGTATGAGAGGTGCACAAAAACACAGCAATATAGGAGAAGTTATGAGAGATGCGTGAAAACACAGCAATATAGCGGGAGATATAAGAGGTGTACGAAAACACGGCGAAATAGGGGAAGCTATGAGAGGTGAGCAATAAGACAGTGATAAAGGTGAAGCTATGGGATGTGCGTAAAAAGACAGCGATATAGAGGAAGTTATGAGAGGTACGCGAAAACACAGCGATGTAGGCGAAGCCATGGGAGGTACGCGAAACAGGGCGATATAGGGGACGGTATGAGACGTGCGCGAAGGCACAGCGGTATAAGGGATGCTATGGGAGGTGCGTGAATACACAGCGATATGGGGACGTTATGAGATGTGCATGAAAACACTGCGATATTGGGGAAACCATGAGAGGTGAAGCGAAAACACAGCAATATAGGGGAAGGTATGGGAGGTGTGCGAAAACAGGGCGATATAGGGGAAGTTATGAGAGGTGCGCAAAGGAACAGCGATATAGGGGTAGGTATGAGAGGTGTGCGAAGGCACAGCAATATAGGGGATTCTATGGCAGGTGTGTGAAAACACAGCGATATAAGGGACGCTATTGGACGTGCGCGAAAACACAGTGGTATATGGGAAGATATGAGAGGTGTGCGAGAACACGGCGATATAGGGGAAATTATGAGAGGTGTACGAAAACACGGTGATACAGGGGAATGTATCAGAAGTGCGAGAACTCAGAGCGATATAGGGGAAGTAATGAGAGGAGCGGAAACACCGATATAGGTGAAGACATGAGAGGTGCGCGAAAACACGGCGAAATAGGGGAAACTATGAGAGGTGACCAATAACACAGCGATAAAGGTGAAGCTATGGGATGTGCGCGAAAAGACAGCGATATAGAGGAAGCTATGAGAGGTGCGCGAAAACACAGCGATGTAGGCGAAGCCATGGGAAACAGGGCAATATAGGGGACGCTATGAGAGGTGCGCGAAGGCACAGCGGTGTAGGGGATGCTATGGGAGGTGCGTGAATACACAGCAATCTAAGGGACGTTATGAGATGTGCATGAAAACACGGCCAAATTGGGAAAGCCATGAGAGGTGTGCGAAAAGACAGCGATATAGGGGAAGGTATTGGAGGTGTGCGAAAACAGGGCGATATAGGGGAAGGTATGAGAGGTGCGCAAAGGAACAGCGATATAGGGGTAGGTATGAGAGGTGTGCAAAGGCACAGCAATGTAGGGGATTCTATGGGAGGTGTGTGAAAACACAGCGATATAAGGGACGCTATTGGACGTGCGCGAAAACACAGTGGTATATGGGAAGATATGAGAGGTGTGCGAGAACACGGCGATATAGGGGAAATTATGAGAGTTGTACGAAAACACGGTGATACAGGGGAATGTATCAGAAGTGCGAGAACTCAGAGCGATATAGGGGAAGTAATGAGAGGAGCGGAAACACCGATATAGGTGAAGACATGAGAGGTGCGCGAAAACACGGCGAAATAGTGGAAACTATGAGAGGTGACCAATAACACAGCGATAAAGGTGAAGCTATGGGATGTGCGCGAAAAGACAGCGATATAGAGGAAGCTATGAGAGGTGCGCGAAAACACAGCGATGTAGGCGAAGCCATGGGAAACAGGGCAATATAGGGGACGCTATGAGAGGTGCGCGATGGCACAGCGGTATAGAGGATGCTATGGGAGGTGCGTGAATACACAGCAATATAAGGCATGTTATGAGATGTGCATGAAAACACGGCCAAATTGGGAAAGCCATGAGAGGTGTGCGAAAAGACAGCGATATAGGGGAAGGTATTGGAGGTGTGTGAAAACAGGGCGATATAGGGGAAGCTATGAGAGCTGCGCGAAGGCACAGCAATATAGTGCAAGCTATGGTATGTGTTCGAAAACACGGCGATACAGGGGAATGTATCAGAGGTGCGAGAAAACACAGCGATATAGGGGACGCTATGGGACGTGCGCGAAAACACAGTGATATAGGGGAAGGTATGAGAGGTGTGCGAGAACACGGCGATATATGGGAAATTATAAGAGGTGCGTGAAAACATGGCGATATAGGGGAATTAATGATAGGAGCGAAAACATAGTGATATAGGTGAAGACATGCGAGGTGCGCGAAAACACGGCGATATAGGGGAAGCTAAGAGAGGTGAGCAATAACACAGCAATAAAGGTGAAGCTATGGGATGTGCGCAAAAAGACAGCGATATAGGGGAATGTATGAGAGGTGTGCGAAAACAGCAATGCAGGCGAAGCTATGGGTGGTGCGCGAAAACACAGCGATATAGGGGACGGTATGAGATGTTCATGAATACACGGCGATATTGGGGAAGCCATGAGAAGTGCGTGAAAACACAGCAATATAGGGGAAGGTATCAGAGGTGCGTGAAAACACAGCGATATAGGGGAAGGTATGAGAGGTGCACGAAAACACAGCAATATAGGGGAAGGTATGGGAAGTGCACGAAAACAGGGCGATATAGGAGACGTTATGAGATATGCATGAAAACACAACAATATAGGGGAAGGTATGAGACATGGGCAAAAATACAGCGATATAGGAGAAGTTATGAGAGGTGCATGAAAACACAGCGATATAGGGAACGTATGAGAGGTGCACGAAAACATAGTGTTATAGGGGAAAATATGGGAGCTGCGCGAAAACAGGGTGATATAGGGGAAGGTATGAGAGGTGCCCGAAAACACAGCGATATAGGCGACGCTATGGGACGTGCGCGAAAACACGGCGATATAGGGGAAAGTATGAGAGGTGCGCGAAAACTTGGCGGTACAAGGGAATGCATCAGGGTTGCGAGAAAAAACAGCGATGTAGGGGAAGACATGAGAGGTGTGGAAGAACACAGCGATATAGGGGAAATCATGAGAGGTGCGAAGAAAACACGGCGATACGGGAGAATGTATCAGATGTGTGAGAAAACACAGGGATATAGGGGAAGTAATGAGAGGAGCGAAAACATAGCGATCTAGCTGAAGACCTGAGAGGTGCGCGAAAACACGGTGATATAGGGGAAGCTATGAGAGGTGAGCAAAAACACGGCGATATAGGAGAAGCTATGAGAGGCGAGCAATAACACAGCGATAAAGGTGAATCTATGGGATGTGCGCGAAAAGACAGCGATATAGGGGACGGTATGAGAGGTGCGCGAAGGCACAGCGGTATAGGGGATGCTATGGGAGGTGCACAAAAACACAGTAATATATGGGATGCTATGGGAGGTGCGCGAATACACAGTGATATAGGGGAAGACACAAGAGGTGCGTGAAAGCAGGGCAATATAGTGGAAGTTATGAGAGGTGCGTGAAAACACTGCCATATAGGGGGAGGTATGAGAGGTGAGCAATAACAGCGATAAAGATGAAGCTATGGGATGTGCGCGAAAAAACAGCGATATAGGGGAATGTATGAGAGGTGTGCGAAAACAGCAATGTAGGCGAAGCTATGGGAGGTGCGCAAAAACACAGCGATATAGGGGACGGTATGAGATGTGTATGAATACACGGCGATATTGGGGAAGCCCTGAGAGGTGCGCGAAAAACAGCGATATAGGGGAAGGTATGAGAGGTGCACGAAAACACTGCGATATCGGGGAAGCTATGGGAGGTGCGCGAAAAAAGAGCGATATAGGGGAAGGTATGAGAGGTGCGCAAGGCACAGCGATATAGGGGACATTATGAGATGTGCATAAAAACACGGCGATATAGGGGATGTTATGAGAGGTGCGCAAAAGTACAGCAATATAGGAGAAGTTATGAGAGGTGCATGAAAACACAGCGATATAGGGGAAGGTATGGGAGGTGCTCGAAAACAGGGTGATATAGGGGAATGTATGAGAGGTGTGCGAAGGCACCGCAATGTAGGGGATGCTATGGGAGGTGTGTGAAAACACAGTGATACGGGGGAAGACATGAGAGGTGCGCGAAAACAAAGTGATATAAGGGACGCTATTGGACGTGCGCGAAAACACAGTGATATTGGGGAAGATATGAGAGGTGTGCGAGAACACGGCGATACAGGAGAATGTATCAGAATTGCGAGAACTCAGAGCGATATAGGGGAAGTAATGAGAGGAGCGGAAACACAGCGAAATAGGTGAAGACTTGAGAGGTGCACAAAAACTCGGCGAAATAGGGAAGCTATGAGAGGTGAGCAATAACACAGCGATAAAGGTGAAGCTATGGGATGTGCGCGTAAAGGCAACGATATAGAGGAAGCTATGAGAGGTGCGTGAAAACACAGCGATGTAGGCGAAGCCATTGGAGGTGCTCGAAAACAGGGCGATATAGGGGACGCTATGAGTTGTGGATGAAAACGCAGCGATATTAGGGAAGGTATGAGAGGTGCACAAAAACACAGCGATAGAGGAGAAGTTATGAGAGGTGTGTGAAAACACAGCGATATAGGGGAAGGTATGAGAGGTGCACGAAAAGACAGCGATATCGGGGTTGCTATGGGAGGTGCGCGAATACACAGCGATATAGTGGACGTTATGAGATGTGCATAAAAACACGGCGATATAGGGGAAGTTATGAGAGGTGCACAAAAATACAACGATATAGGAGAAGTTATGAGACGTTCGTGAAAACACAGCGATATAGGGGGAGGTATGGGAGGTGCTCGAAAACAGGGCAATATAGGGGAAGGTATGAGAGGTGTGCGAAGGCACAGCAATATAGGGGATGCTATGGGAGGTGTGCGAAAACACAGTGATATAGGGTAGACATGAGGGGTCCGCGAAAGCAGGGCAATATAGTGGAAGCTATGAGAGGTGAGCAAAAACACGGCGATATGGGGAAGCTATGAGAGGTGAGCAATAATACAGCGATGAAGGTGAATCTATGGGATGTGCGCAAAAAGACAGCGATATAGGGGACGGTATGAGAGGTGCGCGAAGGCACAGCGGTATAGGGGATGCTATGGGAGGTGCACAAAAACACAGTAATATATGGGATGCTGTGGGAGGTGCGCGAATACACAGTGATATAAGGGAAGACATGAGAGGTGCGTGAAAGCAGTGCAATCTAGTGGAAGTTATGAGAAGTGCGTGAAAACACTGCCATATAGGGGGAGGTATGAGAGGTGAGCAATAACAGCGATAAAGGTGAGCTATGGGATGTGCGCGAAAAAACAGCGATATAGGGAAATGTATGAGAGGTGTGCGAAAACAGCAATGTAGGCGAAGCTATGGGAGGTGCGCAAAAACACAGCGATATAGGGGACGGTATGAGATGCGTATGATTACACGGCGATATTGGGGAAGGCCTGAGGGGTGCACGAAAACACAGCGATATAGGGGAAGGTATCAGTGGTGCATGAAAACACTGTGATATCGGGGAAGCTATGGGAGGTGCGAGAAAAAAGAGCGATATAGGGGAAGGTATGAGAAGTGCGCAAAGGCACAGTGATATAGTGTATGCTATGGGAGGTGCGCAAATACACAGCGATATAGGGGACGTTGTGAGATGTGCATGAAAACACGGCAATATAGGGGAAGGTATGAGATGTGCGCAAAAGTACAGCGATATAGGAGAAGTTATGAGAGGTGCGTGAAAACACAGCGACATAGGGGAAGGTATGAGAGGTGCACGAGAACACAGCGATATAGGGGAAGGTATGGAAGATGCGCGAAAACAGGGCGATATAGGGGACGTTATGAGATGTGCATGAAAACGGCAATATAGGGGAAAGTATGAGAGGTGCACGAGAACACAGCGATATAGGAGACATTATGAGAGGTGCATGAAAACATAGCGATATAGGGAAGGTATGAGAGGTGCACGAAAGCACAGTGATATAGGGGAACGTATGCGAGCTGCGCGAAAACAGGGTGATATAGGGGAAGGTATGAGAGGTGCCCGAAAACACAACGATATAGGCGACGCTATGGGACGTGTGCAAAAACATGGCGATATAGGGGAAGGTATGCGAGGTGTGCGAGACAACGGTGATATAGGGGAAATCATGAGAGGTGCGCGAAAACACAGCGATATAGGGGAAGTAATGAGAGGAGCGAAAACATAGCGATCTAGCTGAAGACATGAGAGGTGCGCGAAAAGACGTCGATATAGGAGAAGCTATGAGAGGTGAGCAAAAGCACGGCGATATAGGGGAAGCTATGAGAGGTGAGCAATAACACAGCGATAAAGGTGAATCTATGGGATGTGCGCGAAAAGACAACGATATAGGGGAAGGTATGAGAGGTGCGCAAGGCATAGCGATATAGGGGATGCTATGGGAAGTGCGTGAATACACAGTGATATACGGGACATTATGAGATGTGCATGAAAACGCAGTGATATTAGGGAAGATATGAGAGGTGCACAAAAACACAGCAATACAGGAGAAGTTATGAGAGGTGTGTGAAAACACAGCGATATAGGGGAAGGTATGAGTGCTGCACGAAAACACAGCGATATAGGGGAAGGAATGGGAGGGGCGCGAATACAGGGCGATATAGAGGAAGGTATGAGAGGTGCGCGAAGGCACAGCGATACAGGGGATGCTATGGGAGGTGCACGAATACACAGCGATATAGGGGACATTGTGAGATGTGCATGAAAACGCAGCGATATTAGGGAAGGTATGAGAGGTACACGAAAACACAGCAATATAGGAGAAGTTATGAGAGGTGCGTGAAAACACAGCGATATAGAGGGAGATATGATAGGTGCACGAAAACATGGCGAAATAGAGGAAGCTATGAGAGGTGAGCAATAAGACAGCGATAATGGTGCAGCTATGAGATGTGCGCGAAAACAGGGCAATATAGCGGACGGGATGAGAGGTGCACGAAGGCACAGCGGTATGGGGATGCTATGGGAGGTGCGTGAATACACAGCGATCTAGGGGACGTTATGAGATGTGCATGAAAACACGGCGATATTGGGGAGGACATGAGAGGTGTGCAAAAAGACAGCAATATAGGGGAAGGTATGGGAGGTGTGCGGTACAGGGCGATATAGGGGAAGGTATGAGAGGTGCGCAAAGGAACAGCGATATAGGGGATGCTATGGGAGATGTGCGAATACACAGCGATATAGGGGACGTTAAGAGATGTGCATGAAAACACAGCGATATTGGGGAAGCCATGAAAGGGGCGCAAAAATACAGCGATATAGGAGAAGCTATGAGAGGTGCGTGAAAACACTGCCATATAGGGGGAGGTATGAGAGGTGAGCAATAACACAGCGATAAAGGTGAAGCTATGGGATGTGAGTGAAAAAACAGCGATATAGGGGAAGGTATGAGAGGTGTGCGAAAACTGCAATGTAGGCAAAGCTATTGGAGGTGTGCGAAAACACAGCGATATAGGGGACGGTATGAGATGTGCATGAATACACGGCGATATTGGGGAAGCCCTGAGAGGTGCGCGAAAACACAGCGATATAGGGGAAGTAATGAGAGGTGCACGAAAACACAGCGATATCGGGGAAGCTATGGAAGGTGCGCGAAAAAAGAGCGATATAGGGGAAGGTATGAGAGGTGCGCGAAGGCACAGTTATATAGGGTATGCTATGGGAGGTGCGCAAATAGACAGCGATATGGGGCACGTTGTGAGATGTGCATGAAAACACGGCAATATAGGGGAAGGTATGAGATGTGCGCAAAAGTACAGCGATATAGGAGAAGTTATGCGAGGTGCGTGAAAACACAGCGACATAGGGGAAGGTATGAGAGGTGCACAAAAACACAGCAATATAGGGGAAGGTATGGGAGGTGCGCGAAAACAGGGCGATATAGGGGACGTTATGAGATGTGCATGAAAACAGGGTGATATAGGGGAAGGTATGAGATGTGCAGAAAAATACAGCGATATAGGTGACGCTATGGGACGTGTGCAAAAACACGGCGATATAGGGGAAATTATGAGAGGTGCGCGAAAGCACAGCGATATAAGGGAAGTAATGAGAGGAGCGAAAACATAGCGATCTAGCTGAAGACATGAGAGGTGCGCGAAAAACGGCGATATCAGTGAAGCTATGAGAGTTGAGCAATAACACAGCGATAATGGTGAATCTATGGGATGTGCGCAAAAAGACAGCGATATAGGGGAAGGTATGAGAGGTGCGCAAGGCACAGCGATATAGGGGATGCTATGGGAGATGCGTGAATACATAGCGATATAGGGGACGTGATGAGATGTGCATGAAAACTCAGCGATATTAGGGAAGGTATGAGAGGTGCACAAAAACACAGCGATATAGGAGAAGTTATGAGAGGTGTGTGAAAACACAGCGATATAGGGGAAGGTATGAGAGCTGCACGAAAACACAGCGATATAAGGGAAGGAGTGGGAGGGGCGCGAATACAGGGCGATATAGAGGAAGGTATGAGAGGTGCGCGAATGCACAGCAATACAGGGGATGCTATGGGAGGTGCGCGAATACACAGTGATATAGGGGACGTTGTGAGATGTGCATGAAAACACAGTGATATAGGGGGAGATATGAGAGGTGCATGAAAACACGGCAAAATAGGGGAAGCTATGAGAGGTGATCAATAAGACAGCGATAAAGTTGAAGCTATGGGATGTGCGCGAAAAGACAGCGCTATAGAGGAAGCTATGAGAGGTGCATGAAAACACAGCGATATAGGCGAAGCCATGGGAGGTGCGCAAAAACAGGGCAAAATAGAGGACGGTATGAGAGGTTCGCAAAGGAACAGCGATATAGGGGATGCTATGGGAGGTACTCGAATACACAGCGATATAGGGGATGTTAAGAGATGTGCATGAAAACACAGCAATATTGGGGTAGCCATGAGAGGGGCGCAAAAATACAGCGATATAGGAGAATTTATGAGAGGTGCGTGAAAACACAGCGATATAGGGGGAGGTATGAGAGGTGAGCAATAACACAGCGAGAAAGGCGAAGCTATGGAATGTGCGCGAAAACACAGCGATATAGGGGACGTTATGAGATGTGCATGAAAACACTGTAATATAGGGGAATGTATGAGATGTGTGCAAAAGTACAGCGATATAGGAGAAGTTATGAAAGGTGCTTGAAAACACAGCGATATAGGGGAAGGTATGAAAGGTGCACGAAAACACAGCGATATAGGCGACGCTATGGGACGTGCGCGAAAACACGGTGTAATAGGGGAAATCATGAGAGGTGCGCGAAATCACTGCGATATGGGAGAATGTATCAGAGGTGTGAGAATACACAGTGATATAGGGGAAGTAATGAGAGGAGCGAAAACATAGCGTTCTAGGTGAAGACATGAGAGGTGCGCGAAAACACAGCGATATAGGGGAAGCAATGAGAGGTGAGCAAAAACACGGCGATATAGGGGAAGCTATGAGAGGTGCGCAAGGCACAGCGATATAGGGGATGCTATGGGAGGTGTGTGAATACACAGCGATATAGGGCATGTTATGAGATGTGCATGAAAACGCAGCGATATAGGGAAGGTTATGAGATGTGCATGAAAACACAGCAATATAGGGGAAGGTATGAGAGGTCAACAAAAACACAGCGATATAGTGGAAGGTATGAGAGATGCACGAAAACACAGCGATATAGGGGAAGGAATGAGAGGTGCACGAAGGCATAGCGATATAGGGGATTCTATGGGAGGTGCGCGAATACACAGCGGTATCGGGGACGTTATGAGATGTGCATAAAGCACGGCGATATAGGGGAATTTATGAGAGGTGCGCAAAGATACAGCAATATAGGAGAAGTTATGAGAGGTGAGTGAAAACACAGCGATATAGGAGGAGGTATGAAAGGTGCACGAAAACACAGCGATATAGGGGAAGGTATGGAAGGTGCACGAAAACAGGGCGATATAGTGGAAGCTATGAGAGGTGAGCAATAACACAGCAATAGAGGTGAATCTATGGGATGTGCGCAAAAAGACAGCGATATAGGGGAAGGTATGATAGGTGCGGAAGGCACAGCGATATAGGGTATGCTACGGGAGGTGCGTGAATGCACAGTGATATAGGTGACGTTATGAGATTTGCATGAAAACGCAGCGATAGTAGGTAAGGTATGAGAGGTGCACAAAAACACAGCGATGTAGGAGAATGAATGGGAGGTCCGCGAAAACAGGGCGATATGGGGAACGTATGAGAGGTGCGCGAAGGCACAGCGATATAGGGGACGTTATGAGAGGTGCATAAATACACGGCGATATAGGGGAAGATATGAGATGTGCATAAAAAACAGGGCGATATAGGGGAAGATATGAGAGGTGCGGAAAAATACAGTAACATAGGAGAAGTTATGAGAGGTGCGTGAAAACACAGCGATATAGAGGAAGGCATGAGAGGTGCTTGAAATCAGATCGATATAGGGGAAGTTATGAGATATGCATAAAAACACGGCGATATTGGGGAAGATATGAGAGGTGCACAAAAATACAGCAATATAGGGGATGCTATGGGAGGTGCGCGAAAACACAGTGATATAGGGGAAGGCATGAGAGTAGCGCGAAAACACAGCAATATGGGGAAGATATGAGAGGTGTGCGAGAACACGGCGATATAGGGGAACTTATGAGAGCTGCACGAAAACACGGCGAAACAGGGGAATGTATCAGAATTGCGAGAACTCAGAGCGATATAGGGGAAGAAATGAGAGGATCGGAAGCACAGCGATATAGGTGAAGACATGAAAGGTGCGCGAAACCACGGCGAAATAGGGGAAGCTATGAGAGGTGAGCAATAACACAGCGATAAAGGTGAAGCTATGGGATGTGCGTGAAAATACAGCAATATACGGGAAGCTATGAGAGGTGCGTGAAAACACAGCGATGTAGGCGAATGCATTGGAGGTGTGCGAAAACGGCGATATAGGGGACGGTATGAGAGGTGCGCGAAGGAACAGCGATATAGGGGATGCTATGGGAGGTGCGTGAATATACAGCAATATAGGGGACGTTATGAGATGTGCATGAAAATGCAGCGATATTAGGGAAGGTATGAGAGGTGCACAAGAACACAGCAATATAGGTGAAGTTATGAGAGATGTGTGAAAACACAGCGATATAGGGGAAGGTATGAGGGGTGCACAAAAACACAGTGATATAGTGGAAGCTATGAGAGGTGCGCAAGGCACAGCGATATAGGGGATGCTATGGGAGGTGCGTGAATACACAGCGATATAGGGGACGTTATGAGATGTGCATGAAAATGCAGCAATAGTCGGGAAGGTATGAGAGGTGCACAAAAACACAGCGATATAGGAGAAGGAATGGGAGGTGCGCGAAATCATGCGATATAGGGGAAGGTATGAGAGGTGTGCAAAGACACAGCAATATAGGGGATGCTATGGGAGGTGCGCGAATACACAGTGATATAGGGGAAGACATGAGAGGTGCGTGAAAGCAGGGCAATATAGTGGAAGCTATGAGAGGTGAGCAAAAACATGGCGATATAGGGGAAGCTATGAGAGGTGAGCAATAACACAGCGATAGAGGTGAATCTATGGGATGTGCGCAAAAAGACAGCGATATAGGGGAAGGTATGAGAGGTGCGCAAGGCACAGCGATATAGGGTATGCTATGGGAGGTGCGTGAATACACATCGATATAGGAGATGTTATGAGATGTGCATTAAAACGCAGCGATATTAGGGAAGATATAAGAGGTGCACAAAAACACAGCGATATAGAAGAAGTTATGAGAGGTGTGTGAAAACACAGCGATATAGGGGAAGGTATGAAAGGTGCACGAAAACACAGTGATATTGGGGAAGGAATGAGAGGTGCGCGAAGACACAGCAATATAGGGGATGCTATGGGAGGTGCGTGAAAACACAGCGATATAGGGGAATGTATGAGAGGTGCACGTAAACAGCGATTTGGGGGAATGTATCAGAGGTGCACAAAAACATTGCAATATATGTTAAGCTATGAGAGGTGTACGTGTACAGAGCGATATAGCGGAAGGTGTGGGAGGTGCACGAAAACACAGCGATATAGGGGAAGGTATGGGAGGTGCTCGAAAACACAGTGATATAGAGGAAGGTATGGAAGGTGCGTGAAAACAGGGCGATATAGGGGAAGGTATGAAAGGTGCTCGAAAACACAGCGATATAGAGGACGCTATGCAACGTGCTCGAAAACACAGTGATATAGGGGAAGTAATGAGAGGAGTGAAAACATAGCGATATAGGGGGAGGTATGAGAGGTGTGCGAAGGAACAGCAATATAGGGGATGCTATGGGAGGTACGTGAAAACACAGTGATACAGGGGAAGACATGAGAGGTGTACGAAAACACAGCGATATAAGGGACGCTATTGGACGTGCGCGAAACACAGTGATATAGGGGAAGATATGAGAGCTGTGCGAGAACACGGCAATATAGAGGAAATTATGAGAGGTGCGCGAAAACACGGCGATACAGGGGAACGTATCAGAGGTGCGAGAACACAGAGCGATATAGGGGAAGTAATGAGAGGAGCGGAAACATGGCAATATAGGTGAAGACATGAGAGGTGCATGAAAACACAGCGATATAGGGGGAGGTATGAAAGGTGCACGAAAACAGAGCGATATAGGGGAAGGTATGGGAGGTGCGCAAAGGAACAGCGATATAGGGGATGTTAAGAGATGTGCATGAAAACACGGCGATATTGGGGAAGCCATGAGAGGGGTGCAAAAATACAGCGATATAGGAGAAGTTATGAGAGGTGCGTGAAAACACAGCGATGTAGGGGGAGGTATGAGACGTGCATGAAATCACAGCGATATAGGAGAAGGTGTGGGAGGTGCTTGAAATCAGATCGATGTAGGGGAAGTTATGAGATATGCATAAAAACACGGCGATATTGGGGAAGATATGAGAGGTGCACAAAAATACAGCAATATAGGGGATGCTATGGGAGGTGCGCGAAAACACAGTGATATAGGGGAAGGCATGAGAGTAGCGCGAAAACACAGCACTATAGGGGAAGGTATGAGAGGTGCACGAAAACACAGCGATATCGGAGAAGCTATGGGAGGTGCACGAAAAACGGGCGATATAGGGGAAGGTATGAGAGGTGCGCGAAGGCACAGCTATATAGGGGATGCTATGGGAGGTGCGCGAGAAAACAGTGATTAAGGGGAAGACATGAGAGGTGCACGAAAACAGAGCAATATAGTGGAAGCTCTGGGATGTGCGCGAAAACACGGCGATACAGGGCAATGTATCAGAGGTGCGAGAAAACACAGCGATATAGGGGACGCTATGGGAGGTGCGTGAAAGCACAGTGATATAGTGGAAGGTATGAACGGTGTGAGAGAACACAGCGATATAAGGGAATGTATCAGAGGTGCGAGAAAACACAGCGATATAGGGGAAGTAAAGATAGGAGCGAAAACATAGCGATATAGGTGAAGACATGCGAGGTGCGTGAAAACACAGCGATATAGGGGAATGTATGAGAGGTACACGAAAACACAGCAATATAGGGGAAGATATGGGAGGTGCGCAAAAATACAGCGATATAGGAGAAGTTAAGAGAGGTGCGCGAAAACAGGGCGATATAGGGGAAGGTATGAGAGGTGCACGAAGACACAGCAATATAGGGGATTCTATGGGAGGTGCGAGAAAACACAGTGATATAGGGGACGCTATGGGATGTTAATGAAAACACGGCGATATAGGGGAAATTATGAGAGGTGCGCGAAAACACGACGATACAGGGGAATGTATCAGAGGTGCGAGAAAACACAGCGATATAAGGGAAGTAATGAGAGGAGCGATAACATAGCGATATAGGTGAAGACATGAGAGGTGCGCGAAAATACGGCGATATAGGGGAAGCTATGAGAGGTGAGCAAAAACACGGCGACATAGGGGAAGGAATGGGAGGTATGCAAAAACAGGGCGATAAAGGGGAAGGTATGAGAGGTCCGCGAAGGCACAGCGATATAGGGGATTCTATGGGAGGTGCGCGAATACACAGCGATATAGGGGACATTATGAGATGTGCATAAAAACACGGCGATATAGGGGAATGTATGAGAGGTGCCCGAAAACACAGCGATATAGGGGACGCTATGGGAAGTGCGCGAAAACACAGTGATATAGGGGAAGTAATGAGAGGAGCGAAAACATAGCCATGTCAGCGAAGCTATGGGAGGTGCGTGAAAACACAGTGATATTGGGAAAGGTATGGGAGGTGAGAGAAAACAGGGCGATATAGAGGAAGGTTTGATAGGTACGCGAAGGCACAGTTATATAGGGGATGCTATGGGAGGTGCGCGAATACACAGCGATATAGGGGACGTTATGAGATGTGCATGAAAACACGGCAATATAGGTGAAGGTATGAGAGGTGCGCAAAAATACAGCGATATAGCAGAATTTATGAGAGGTGCGTGAAAACACAGCGATATAGGGGAAGGTATGAGAGGTGCACGAAAACACAGCAATATAGGGGGATGTATGGGAGGTGCGCGAACTCAGGGCGATATAGGGGATAGTATGAGAGGTGCGCGAAAAAAGGGCAATATAGTGGAATTTATGAGAGGTGCCCGAAAACACAGCGATATAGGGGACGCTATGGAACGTATGCAAAAACACGGCGATAGAGGGGAAATTATGACAGGTGCGCGAAAATACGGCAATACAGGGGAATGTATCAGAGGTGCGGTAAAACACAGCGATATAGGGGACGCAATGGGACGTGCGTGAAAAGACAATGATATAGGGGAAGGTATGAAAGGTGTGCGAGTACACGACGATATAAGGGAATGTATCAGAGGTGCGAGAAAACACAGCAATATAGGGGAATTAATGATAGGAGCGAAAACATAGCGATATAGGTGAAGACATGCGAGGTGCATGAAACCACGGCGATATAGGGGAAGCTATGAGAGGTGAGCAATAACACAGCGATAAAGGTGAAGCTATGGGATGTGCGTGAAAACACAGCGATATAGGGGAAGGTATGAGAGGTGCGCGAAAGCAGGGCGATATAGGGGAATTTATCAGAGGTGTGGGAAAACACAGCAATATAAGGGACGTTATGAGATGTGCATGATAACACGGCGATATAGGGGAAAGTATGAGAGATGCGCGAAGGCACAGCGATATAGGGGACGTTATGAGATGTGCATAAAAACACGGCGATATAGGGGAAGTTATGAGAGGTGCGCAAAAATACTGCAATATAGGAGAAGTTATGAGAGGTGCATGAAAACACAGCGATATAGGGGGAGGTATGAGAGGTGCACAAAAACACAGCGATATAGGGGAAGGTATGGGAGTTGCGCGAAAACAGTGCGATATAGGGGAAGGTATGATAGGTGTGCGAAGGCACTGCAATATAGGGGATGCAATGGGAGGTGCGCGAAAACACAGTTATATAGGGGAAGACATGAGAAGTGCGCGAAAACAGGGCAATATAGTGGAAGCTATGGGATGTGCGCGAAAACAGGGCGATATAGGGGAAGGTATGAGAGTTGCGCGAAAACACAGCGATATAGGGGACGCTATGGGACGTGCGCGAAAACACAGTGATATAGAGGAAGGTATGAGAGGTGTGCGAGAACACGGCGATATAGAGGAAATTATGAGAGGTGCGCGAAAACACGGCGATACAGGATAATGTATCAGAGGTGCGAGAAAACACATCGTTATAGGAGAAGTAATGAGAGGAGCGAAAACATAGCGATATAGGTGAAGACATGATAGGTGCGCGAAAACACGGCGATATATGGGAAGCTATGAGAGTTGAGCAATAACACAGCCATAAAGGTGAAGCTATGGGATGTGCGCGAAAAGACAGCGATATAGGGGAAGGTATGAGAGGTGCGCGAAACCAGCGATATAGTGGAAGTTATGAGAGGCGCGTGAAAACACCGCGATATAGGGGGCGGTATGAGAGGTGCGCGAAAACACAGCGATATAGGCGACGCTATGAGAGGTGTGCGAGAACACGGCGATATAGGGGAAATTATGAGAGGTGCGCGAAAACACGGCGATACAGGGGAATGTATCAGAGGTGCGAGAAAACACACCGATTTAGGGGAAGTTATGAGAGTAGCGAAAGCACAGCGATGTAGGGGGAAGGTATGAGAGGTGCCTCGCCTTCCGCCTCGAGCCTCTTGCCATACCTCGCCTCTCGTTTCCCGGCCGCTTCGGATTGTGTGTTTAAGTTTGCTCCAGTCCCGAGATTTACCTGTGGTACTCAGTCTCTCCGTGTCAAGTATTCTAAGTTTTACTTCATCACCGAGGTTTACCTGTGTAATTCCGTCTCTCCGTGCCAAGAAAGGTTTTGCCTGCCGCTTTCCTTTCTACGCTCCGTGTCAGTATAGTTCTGCTTACCTTCTGTTTCCCTGAACACCTTCCTGTTTGCCGTTAACGCTCACACCCTCGTCTACTTCCTAACTTTATCTCCGGGCCTCGTTCCCTGCAACACAACGACTTAATCTACGCGTATCTCCAAATCCACGTGAGCCACCAGAATCCGTGTGCACCCCTGAATTTTATGACAAACCTCTAAAGATACTCAATCCCCAAATCAGTGGGCACCCTCATATGCGAGAACGCAGCACTAAATCAGTGCGCACCCCCAAATCATGTTCACCCCAAAACTCCATGCGCACGCATATTCACAACCATTTCCCTAATTCTCCGTTTTCCGCAATTTGGTGCGCACCCGAACCCCGTTGACACGCCCGCAGGCATAACAGATTTTTTTTCAGAGCAACAATCATTTCAATCCGTTCAGAAAATTGTTGCCTCGGGAAGAAAAATAATCATTGTAAATTCTTTGCTAATCTTGGTGTAACTTCAAACCCGTATTGAATCCAAACGCATATGCGATTATCTTCGAGCATAAACCGTGTTAAACAGTTCAGGAAATGGCTGCCTCGACATTAAAAAACGCAGCATGAGGGTGCGCACTGATTTGGGGATTGAGGAGCTTTAGAGGTTTGTCATAAAATGCAGGGGTGCACGCAGCTTCTGGTGGCTCATGTGGATTATTGAGATGCGCGCAGATTTAGTCGTTGTGTTGCAAGGAACGAGGTCCGGATATGGAGTCAGGAAGTAGACAAGGGTGTGACCGTTAAAGGCAAACAGGAAGGTGTTCATAGAAAATAGAAAATAGGTGCAGGAGTAGGCCCTTCGGCCCTTCGAGCCTGCACCGCCATTTATTATGATCATGGCTGATCATCCAACTCAGAACCCCACCCCAGCCTTCCCTCCATACCTCCTAATCCCCGTAGCCACAAGGGCCATATCTAACTCCCTCTTAAATATAGCCAATAAACTGGCCTCAACTGTTTCCTGTGGCAGAGAATTCCACAGATTCACCACTCTCTGTGTGAAGAAGTTTTTCCTAATCTCGGTCGGAAGAGGCTTCTCCTCTATCCTCAAACTGTGCCCCCTCGTTCTGGACTTCCCCAACATCGGGAACAATCTTCCTGCATCTAGCCTGTCCAATCCCTTTAGGATCTAATACGTTTCAATCAGATTCCCCCTCAATCTTCTAAATTCCAATGAGTACAAGCCCAGTTCATCCAGTCTTTCTTCATATGAAAGTCCTGCCATCCCAGAAATCAATCTGGTGAACCTTCTTTGTACTCCCTCTATGGCAAGGATGTCTTTCCTCAGATTAGGGGACCAAAACTGCACACAATACTCCAGGTGTGGTCTCACCAAGGCCTTGTACTAATGCAGTAGTACCTCCCTGCTCCTGTACTCGAATCCTCTCGCTATAAATGCCAGCATACCATTCGCCTCTTTAGCAACCTCCAATTTAAAAACACAATATGAACAAATCTGAAAATCATAAAGGGCCTATAATCCCTACAAATGAAACAAACTTGAGATTCGTCACTATTGAAAATCCACAGACACACCCAAATCCGGGAACACCACCAAACCCTCTCACACCCACATTAGAGTATGCCAAAGAAAAAATCATTTCAAAACCTTCAAAAGATATTTGTCTGCATAAGTTTAAAGTGGCAAGGTGAGGTATGGCTAGAGGCGAGAGACTAGTGGTGAGTATTGGCTAAAGGCTAGAGGCAAGGCTTGCCTAGAGGCTAGAGGCTAGGGTCGAGGCTTGGCTAGAGACTAGAAGCGAGGCTTGCCTAGAGGCTAGAGGCTAGAGGCTAGGGTCGAGGCTTGGCTAGAGACGAGAAGTGAGGCTTGCCTAGAGGCTAGAGACTACATGCGAGTCCTGGCTGAAGGCTAGATGCTAGAGGCGAGGCACCTCTCATAACTTCCCATAATTCACTGTGTTTTCACCAGCCTCTCATACCTTCCCCTATATCGCTGTGTTTTCCCGCACATCTCATAACCTCTATATAGCCGTGTTTTCACGCACCTCCCATCGCTTCCCCTATATCGCTGTGTTTCTCTCACCTCTCATGCCTTCCCCTATATCGCTCTGTTTTTGTGCACCTCCCATAACTTCCCATATATCGCTGTGTTTTCACGCATCTCTCGTACCTTCCACTATATCGATGTGGTTTCATGCACCTCTCGTACCATCCCCAATATCGCTGTGTTTTGGCACACCTCCAATAACTTTCCGAATATCGCTGTGTTTTTGCTCACCTCTCACAATTTCCCCATATCTATGCATTTTCGCACACCTCTCATACCTTCCCCTATATCGCCATATTTTCGCAGCCCTCTCATAACTTCCCCTATATTGCTGTCTTTTAGCGCACCACTCATACCTTCCCCTATATTGCTGTGTTTTCCCGCACCTCTCATACCTTACCCTATATCGTTGCGTTTTCCTGCACCTCCCATAGCTTCCCCAATATCATTGTGTTTTCACACACTTCTCATACCTTCCCCTATATTGCTGTGTTTTCATGCACCTCCCATACCTTCCCCTGTATCGCTCTGTTTTCGCGCACCTCCCATGCCTTCCCCTATATAGCTGTGTTTCTGCGCACCTCTAATACCTTCTCTTATATCACTGTGTTTTCGCTCACCTCTCATATCTTACCCTGTTTCGCTGTGTTTTCGTGCACCTCCCACACCTTCCCCTATATCGCTGTGTTCTCGTACACCTCTCATAGCTTAAGATATATTGCAATGTTTGTGTGCACCTCTCATAGATTCCCCCAAATCGCTGTGTTTTCGCGCACCTCGCACACCTTCCCCTATATTGCTGTGTTTTTACTCACATCTCATAGCTTTGCCTATATGGCCATGTTCTCGCGCATCACTCATACCTTCCCCTATTTAGCTGAGTTTTCGCTAATCTCTCATACCTTCCCCTATATCGTAGTGTTTTCACGCACCTCTCATAGCTTCACGTATATCGCCGTGTTTTCGTGCACCTCCCATACCTTCCCCTATATCGCTATGTTTTCTCGCACCCCTCATACCTTCCCCTATATCGCTCTGTCATTGCACACCTCCCATCGCTTCCAATATATCGCTGCGTTTTCACGCGCCTCCTATAGATTCCTCTATATGACTGTGTTTTCACGCACTTCTGATACCTTCCCCTATATCGCCGTGTTTTCGTGCAGCTCCCATAGCTTCATGTATATTGCCGTGTTTTCGTGCACCTCCCATAGCTTCCCCAATATCATTGTGTTTTCGCACACCTCTCATACCTTCCTCTATATCGACGTGTTTTCACGCACCTCTGGTACCTTCACGTATATCGCAGTGTTTTCGTGCACCACCCATACCTTCCCCTATATAGCTGTGTTTTTGCACAACTCTCATACTGTCCCCTATATCGCTGTGTTTTCCCGTACCTCTCATTCCTTCCCCTTTTTCACTGTGTTATCGCGCACCTCTCATAACATCCAATGTATCACCATGTTTTCGCACACCTCCCATAGCTTCCCTTATCTCACTGTGTTTTCGCGCACCTCTCATACCTTCCCCTATATCGCTGTGATTTTGCGCACTGCACATAGCTTCCCCTATATCGCTGTGTTTTCACGCACATCCCATAGATTCCCTTATATCGTTGTTTTTTTGCACACCTCTCATACCTTCCCCTATATCGCACTGTTTTCACACAGCTCCGATAGCATCCCCTATATCGCTGTTTTCGCACACCTCTCATACCTTCCCCTATATTGCTGTGTTTTCGCTCAGCTCTTATAGCTTCCACTACTTCGCCGTGTTTTTGTGCACCTCTCATACCTTCCCCTATATCGACGTGTTTTCACGCACCTCTGATACCTGCACGTATGTCGCCGTCTTTTCACGCACCTCCCATACCTTACCCTATATTGCTGTGTTGTCGCGTACCTCCCATAGCTTCCACTGTATCGCTGTTTTCGCACACATCTAATAAATTCCCCAACATAGCTGTTTTTTCGCGTACCTCTAATGCCTTCTCCTATATCGCAATGTTTTCACACATCTCCCATAACTTCCCCGATATCGCTGTGTTTTCTCCAACCTTTTATACCTTCCCCTATATCGCTCTGTTATTGCGCACCTCCCATAGATTCCCCTATATCACTGTGTTTTCGCGCACCTCTAATACCTACCCCTATAACGCCCTGCTTTCACGCACCTCCCATACCTTCCCCTACATCGTTGTGTTTTCGCTCACCTCTTATACCTTTCCCTGTATCGCCGTGTTTTCATGCACCTCCCACACCTTCCCCTATATCGCTATGTTCTCGTACACCTCTCATAGCTTAACATATATTGCAATGTTTGTGTGCACCTCTCATAGATTCCCCCAAATCACTGTGTTTACGTGCACCTCTCATAGCTTCCCCTATCTCACTGTGTTTTCGCACACCTCTCACACCTTCCCCTATATCGTTTTGTTCTCGTACACCTCTCATAGCTTAACATATATTGCAATGTTTTTGTGCACCTCTCATAGATTCCCCCAAATCGCTGTTTACGCACATCTCTCATAGCTTCCCCATATCGCCGTGTTTTCGCGCACCTCGCATATCTTTCCCTATATCACTGTGTTTTTGCTCACCTCTCATAGCTTTGTCTATATCACCGTGTTCTCGCGCATCACTCATACCTTCCTCTTTTTAGCTGAGTTTTCGCTAATCTCTCATATCTTCCCCTATATTGATGTGTTTTCACGCACCTCTCATTGCTTCACGTATATCGCCGTGTTTTCATGCACCTCCCATAGATTCCACTATGTTGCTCCTTTTTTGCGCAATTCTCATACCTTAACCTATATTGCTGTGTTTTCCCGCACCTCTTATAGCTTCCCCTATATCGCCATGTTTCCTTGCACCTCTCATAATTCCACTATATCAATGTGTTTTCACGCACCTCTGATACCTTCACGTATATCACTGTTTTCATGCACCTCCCAACCCTTCCCCTATATCACTGTGTTTTTGTGCACCTCCCATAGATTCCCCTTATCGCTGTGTTTTTTTGCACCTCTAATACCTTTCCCTATAACGCCCTGTTTTCACGCACCTCCCATACCTTCCCCTATATCGCAGTGTTTTTGCATACCTCTCATACCTTCCCCTATATCGCTGTGTTTTCGTGCACCTCCCATAGATTCCCCTTATCGCTGTGTTTTTGTGCACCTCTAATACCTTCCCCTATAACGCCCTGTTTTCACGCACCTCCCATACCTTCCCCTATATCTCTGTGTTTTTGCGTACCTCTCATAACTTCCACAACATTGCCGTGTTTTTGTGCACCTCCCACACCTTCCCCTATTTCGCTGTGTTCTTGTACACCTCTCATAGCTTAACATATATTGCAATTTTTGTGTGCACCTCTCATAGATTCCCCCAAATCACTGAGTTTACGCGCACCTCTCATAGCTTCCCCTATATCGCTGTGTTTGTGCGCACCTCTCATAGCTTCCCCTATATTGCTGTGTTTTTGCTCACCTCTCATAGCATTGCCTATATCTCCATGTTCTCGTGCATCACTCATACCTTCCCCTATTTAGCTGAGTTTTCGCTAATCTCTCATACCTTCCCCTATATCGCTGTGTTTTCACGCACCTCGCATACCTTCCCCTATATTGCTGTTTTTGCTCACCTCTCATAGCATTGACTATATCGCCAGGTACTCGCGCATCACTCATACCTTCCCGTATTTAGCTAAGTTTTCGCTAATCTATCATACCTTCCCCTATATCGTGTTTTCACGCACCTCTCATAGCTTCACGTATATCGCCGTGTTTTCGTGCACCTCCCATAACTTCCCTTATATCGCTATGTATTCTCGCACCCCTCATACCTTCTCCTATATCACTCTGTCATTGAGCTCCTCCCATCGCTTCCAATATATCGCTGCGTTTTCGCGCACCTCCTATAGATTCCTCTATATGACTGTGTTTTTGCACACCTCTCATACCTTCCCCTATATCGCCGTATTTCCGTGCACCACCCATACCTTCCCCTATATCGCTGTGGTTTTGCGCACCTCTCATAGCTTCCCCTCTATCGCTGTGTTCTTGTGAACCTCTCATAGCTATCCATATATTGCAATGTTTTCGCTCACCTCTCATAGCTTCCGTCAAATTGCTCTGTTTTCGTGCACCTCTCATAACATCACATGCATCAACATGTTTTCGCGCACCTCTCATACCTTCCCCTATATTACCCTGCTCTCGTGCATCTCCCAGCCCTTCCCCTACATCGCTGTGTTTTCGTGCAGCTCCCATAGATTCCCCAATCGCTGTGTTTTTGCGCACCTCCCATACCTTCCCCTATATCGTTGTGTTTTTGCGCACCTCTCATACCTTCCATTATATCACTGTGATTTTGCACACCGCCCATAGCTTCCCCTATATCGCTGTGTTTTCGCTCACCTCTCATATCTTCCCCTGTATCACCGTGTTTTCGTGCACCTCCCACACCTTCCCCTATATCGTTTTGTTCTCGTACACCTCTCATAGCTTAACATATATTGCAATGTTTTTGTGCACCTCTCATAGATTCCCCCAAATCGCTGTGTTTACGCGCATCTCTCGTAACTTCCCCTATATCGCCGTGTTTTCACACACCTCGCATATCTTTCCCTATATCACTGTGTTTTTGCTCACCTCTCATAGCTTTGTCTATATCGCCGTGTTCTCGCGCATCACTCATACCTTCCCCTTTTTAGCTGAGTTTTCGCTAATCTCTCATACCTTCCCCTATATCGACGTGTTTTCACGCACCACTCATAGCTTCACGTATATCGCCGCGTTTCCGTGCACCTCCCATACCTTCCCCTATATTGCTGTGTTTTCGCGCACCTCTCATAGCTTTCCATATATTGCAATGTTGTTTTTCACCTCTCATAGCTTCCCCCAAATTGCTCTGTTTTCGCGCACCTCTCATAACATCACGTATATCACCATGTTTTCGCGCACCTCCCATAGCTTCCCCTATATCGCTGAGTTTTCATGCACCTCTCATACCTTACCCTGTAACGCCGTGTTTTCATGCACCTCCCATACCTTCCCCTGTATCGCTCTGATTTCGCGCACCTCCCATAGATTCCCCTATATCGCTGTGTTTTTGCGCACCTCTAATACCTACCACAATAACGCCCTGTTTTCACGCACCTCCCATACCTTCCCCTATAGCACTGTGTTTTTGTGCACCTCTCATACCTTCCCCTATATCGCTGTGTTTTTGCTCACCTCTCATACCTTCCCCTGTATCGCTGTGTTTTCATGCACCTCCCATAGCTTCACGTATATCGCCGTGTTTTCGTGCACCTCCCATAGATTCCACTATGTCGCTGTGTTTTTGCACACCTCTTATACCTTCCCCTATATTGCTGTGTTTTCCCACACCTCTCATACCTTACGCTATATCGCTGTGTTTTTGCTCACCTCTCATACCTTCCCCTGTATCGCCGTGTCTTCATGCACCTCCCATAGATTCCCCTATATCGCTATGTTCTCGTACACCTCTCATAGCTTAACATATATTGCAATGTTTGTGTGCACCTCTCATAGATTCCCCCAAATCGCTGTGTTTATGCGCATCTCTCATAGCTTCCCCTAATATTGCTGTGTTTTTGCTCACCTCTCACAGCTTTGCCTATATCGCCATGTTCTCACGCATCACTCATACCTTCCCCTATTTAGCTGAGGTTTCGCTAATCTCTCATATCTTCCCCTATACCGTCGTGTTTTCGCACACCTCTCATAGCTTTACGTATATTGCCGTGTTTTCGTGCACCTCCCATAGATTCCACTATGTCGCTGTGTTTTTGCACACCTCTCATACCTTCCCCTATATTGCTGTGTTTTCCCACACCTCTCATACCTTACGCTATATTGTTGCGTTTTCCCGCACCTCCCATAGCTTCCCCAATATCATTGTGTTTTCGCACACCTCTCATACCTTCCTCTATATTGCTGAGTTTTCGCTCACCTCTTATAGCTTCCCCTATATCGCCGTGTTTTCTTGCACCTCTCATACCTTCCCCTATATCGACGTGTTTTCACGCACCTCTTATACCTCCACGTATATCACCGTGTTTTCGCGCACCTCCCATACCTTCCCCTATACTGCTGTGTTGTCACGTAACTCCCAAAGCTTCCGCAATATCACTGTTTTCGCGCACCTCTCATAACATCACATGCATCACCATGCTTTCGCGCACCTCTCATAGCTTCCCCTATCTCACTGTGTTTTCGCGCACCTCTCATACCTTCCTCCATATCACTGTGTTTTTGTGCACCTTCCATAGATTCCTCTAATCGCTGTGTTTTTGCACACCTCTAATATCTTCCCCTATAACGCCCATTGTTCACGCACCTCCCATACCTTCCCCTATATCGCTGTGTTTTTGCTCACCTCTCATCTTCCCCTGTATCGCAGTGTTTTCATGCACCTCCCACACCTTCCCTTATATCTTTTTGTTCTCGTACACCTCTCATAGCTTAACATATATTACAATGTTTTTGTGCACCTTTCATAGGTTCCCCCAAATCGCTGTGTTTACGCGCACCTCTCATAGCTTCCCCTATATTGCCGTGTTTTCGCGCACCTCGCATATCTTTCCCTATATCACTGTGTTTTTGCTCACCTCTCATAGCTTTGTCTATATCGCCGTGTTCTCGCGCATCACTCATACCTTCCCCTTTTTAGCTGAGTTTTCGCTAATCTCTCATACCTTCCCCTATATCGACGTGTTTTCACGCACCTCTCATAGCTTCACGTATATCGCCGTGTTTCCGTGCACCTCCCATAGCTTCCCCTATATTGCTGTGTTTTCGTGCACCTCTCATAACATCACGTATATCACCATGTTTTCGCGCACCTCCCATACCTTCCGCTATATCACTGTGTTTACACGCACGTCTCATAGCTTCCCCTATATCGCCGTATTATCGCGCACCTCGCATAACTTCCCCTATATTGCTGTGTTTTTCGTTCACCTCTCATAGCATTGCCTATATCGCCATGTTCTCACGCATCACTCATATCTTCCCCTTTTTAGCTGAGTTTTCGCTAATCTCTCATAGCTTCCTATATATCAACGTGTTTTCACACACCTCTCATAGCTTCATGTATATTGCCGTGTTTTCGTGCACCTCCCATAGATTCCCCTATGTTGCTGTGTTTTCGCGCACCTCTCTCACCTTACTCTATATTGTTGCATTTTCCCACACCTCTCATAGCTGCCCATCTATCACTGTGTTCTCGTGCACCTCTCATAGCTTTCCATATATTGCAATGTTGCTTCTCACCTCTCATACCTTCCCTCAAATTGCTCTGTTTTCGCGCACCTCTCATAACATCACGTATATCACCATGTTTTTGCGCACCTCCCATAGCTTCCCCTATATCACTGAGTTTTCATGCACCTCTCATACCTTACCCTGTAACGCCGTGTTTTCATGCACCTCCCATACCTTCCCCTGTATCGCTCTGATTTCGCGCACCTCCCATAGATTCCCCTATATCGCTGTGTTTTTGCGCACCTCTAATACCTACCACAATAACGCCCTGTTTTCATGCACCTCCCATACCTTCCCCTGTATCGCTCTGATTTCGCGCACCTCCCATAGATTCCCCTATATCGCTGTGTTTTTGCTCACCTCTCACAGCTTTGCCTATATCGCCATGTTCTCGCGCATCACTCATACCTTCCCCTATTTAGCTGAGGTTTCGCTAATCTCTCATACCTTCCCCTATACCGTCGTGTTTTCACACACCTCTCATAGCTTCACGTATATCGCCGTGTTTTCGTGCACCTCCCATAGATTCCACTATGTCGCTGTGTTTTTGCACACCTCTCATACCTTCCCCTATATTGCTGTGTTTTCCCGCACCTCTCATACCTTACGCTATATTGTTGCGTTTTCCCGCACCTCCCATAGCTTCCCCAATATCATTGTGTTTTCGCACACCTCTCATACCTTCCTCTATATTGCTGAGTTTTCGCTCACCTCTTATAGCTTCCCCTATATCGCCGTGTTTTCTTGCACCTCTCATAACTTCCCCTATATCGACGTGTTTTCACGCACCTCTTATACCTCCACGTATATCACCGTGTTTTCGCACACCTCCCATACCTTCCCCTATACTGCTGTGTTGTCACGTAACTCCCAAAGCTTCCGCAATATCATTGTTTGCCTATATTAGGAAAGGGAAAAAAGATTATGAGAGAAAACCGGCAGGGAACATAAAAACTGACTGTAAAAGCTTTTATAGATATGTAAAAAGGAAAAGACTGGTAAAGACAAATGTAGGTCCCCTACAGACAGAAACAGGTGAATTGATTATGGGGAGCAAGGACATGGCAGACCAATTGAATAATTACTTTGGTTCTGTCTTCACGAAGGAGGACATAAATAATCTTCCAGAAATAGTAGGGGACAGAGGGTCCAGTGAGATGGAGGAACTGAGCGAAATACTTGTTAGTAGGGAAGTGGTGTTAGGTAAATTGAAGGGATTGAAGGCAGATAAATCCCCAGGGCCAGATGGTCTGCACCCTAGAGTGCTTAAGGAAGTAGCCCAAGAAATAGTGGATGCATTAGTTATAAATTTCCAAAACTCGTTAGATTCTGGACTAGTTCCTGAGGATTGGAGGGTGGCTAATGTAACCCCACTTTTTAAAAAAGCAGGGAGAGAGAAACCGGGGAATTACAGACCGGTTAGCCTAACGTCGGTGGTGGGGAAACTGCTGGAGTCAGTTATCAAAGATGTGATAACAGCACATTTGGAAAGCGGTGCAATCATCGGGCAAAGTCAGCATGGATTTGTGAAAGGAAAATCATGTCTGACGAATCTCATAGAACTTTTTGAGAATGTAACTAGTAGAGTGGATAGGGGAGAACCAGTGGATGTGGTATATTTGGATTTTCAAAAGGCTTTTGACAAGGTCCCACACAGGAGATTAGTGTGCAAACTTAAAGCACATGGTATTGGGGGTAAGGTATTGATGTGGATGGAGAATTGGTTAGCAGACAGGAAGCAAAGAGTGGGAATAAACGGGACCTTTTCAGAATGGCAGGCGGTGACTAGTGGGGTACCGCAAGGATCAGTGCTGGGACCCCAGTTGTTTACAATATATATTAATGACTTGGATGAGGGAATTAAATGCAGCATCTCCAAGTTTGCGGATGACACGAAGCTGGGTGGCAGTGTTAGCTGTGAGGAGGATGCTAAGAGGATGCAGAGTGACTTGGATAGGTTGGGTGAGTGGGCAAATTCATGGCAGATGCAATTTAATGTGGATAAATGTGAAGTTATCCACTTTGGTGGCAAAAATAGGAAAACAGATTATTATCTGAATGGTGACCGATTAGGAAAAGGGGAGGTGCACCGAGACCTGGGTGTCATTATACACCAGTCATTGAAAGTGGGCATGCAGGTACAGCAGGTAGTGAAAAAGGTGAATGGTATGCTGGCATTTATAGCGAGAGGATTCGAGTACAGGAGCAGGGAGGTACTACTGCAGTTGTACAAGGCCTTGGTGAGACCACACCTGGAGTATTGTGTGCAGTTTTGGTCCCCTAATCTGAGGAAAGACATCCTTGCCATAGAGGGAGTACAAAGAAGGTTTACCAGATTGATTCCTGGGATGGCAGGACTTTCATATGAAGAAAGACTGGATGAACTGGGCTTGTACTCGTTGGAATTTAGAAGATTGAAGGGGGATCTGATTGAAACGTATAAAATCCTAAAGGGATTGGACAGGCTAGATGCAGGAGGATTGTTCCCGATGTTGGGGAAGTCCAGAACAAGGGGTCACAGTTTGAGGATAAAGGGGAAGCCTTTTAGGACCGAGATTAGGAAAAACTTCTTCACACAGAGGGTGGTGAATCTGTGGAATTCTCTGCCACAGGAAACAGTTGAGGCCAGATCATTGGCTATATTTAAGAGGGAGTTAGATATGGCTCTTGTGGCTACGGGGATCAGGGGGTATGGAGGGAAGGCTGGGGCGGGGTTCTGAGTTGGATGATCAGCCATGATCATAATAAATGGCAGTGCAGGCTCGAAGGGCCGAATGGCCTACTCCTGCACCTATTTTCTATGTTTCTATGTTTCTATATTGCCGTGTTCTCGTGCATCACTCATAACTTCCCCTTTTTAGCTGAGCTTTCGCTAATCTCTCATACCTTCCCCCATATCGACGTGTTTTCACGCACCTCTCATAGCTTCACGTATATAGCCGTGTTTTCGTGCACCTCCCATAGCTTCCCCTATATTGCTGTGTTTTCGCGCTCCTCTCATAACTTACCCTATATCGTTGCATTTTCCCGCACCCCTCATAGCTTCCCCTCTGTCACTGTGTTCTCATGCACCTCTCATAGCTCTCCATATATTGCAATGTTTTCGTTCACCTCTCTTAGCTTCCCTCAAATTGCTCTGTTTTCGTGCACCCCTCATAACATCACGTATATCACCATGCTTGCGTGTACCTCTCATACCTTCCCCTATATGGCCGTGTTTTCGTGCACCTCCCATAGATTCCCCTATATCGCTGTGTTTTTGCGACCTCTAATAAGTTCCACTATAACGCCCTGTTTTCACGCACCTCTCATACATTCCCCTATATCGCTGTGATTTCACGCACCGCGCATACCTTCCCCTATATCGCTGTGTTTTTGTGCACCTCTCATACCTTCCACTATATCGCTGTGATTTTGCGCACCGCTCATAGCTTCCCCTATATCGCTGTGTTTTCGCTCACCTCTTATATCTTCCCCTGTATCGCCATGTTTTTGTGCACCTCCCACACCTTCCCCTATATCTTTTTGTTCTCGTACACCTCTCATAGCTTAACATATATTGCAATGTTTTTGTGCACCTCTCATAGATTTCCCCAAATCGCTGTGTTTACGCACATCTCTCATAGCTTCCCCTATATCACCGTGATTTCGCGCACCTCGCATATCTTTCCCTATATCACTGTGTTTTTGCTCACCTCTCACAGCTTTTCCTATATCTCCATGTTCTCGCGCATCACTCATACCTTCCCCTATTTAGCTATGTTTTCGCTAATCTCTCAAACCTTCCCCTATATCGACGTGTTTTCATGCACCTCTCATACCTTAACCTATATCGTTGCATTTTCCCGCACCTCTCATAGCTTCCCCTCTATCACTGTGTTCTCCTGCACCTCTCATAGCTTTCCATATATTGGAATGTTTTCGCACACTTCTCATATCATCACGTATATCACCATTTTTTTGCGCACCTCCCATAGCTTCCCCTATATCACTGTGTTTACATACACGTCTCATAGCTTTCCCTATATCGCCGTGTTTTCGTGCACCTCCCACACCTTCCCCTATATCTTTTTGTTCTCGTACACCTCTCATAGCTTAACATATATTGCAATGTTTTTGTGCACCTCTCATAGATTTCCCCAAATCGCTGTGTTTACGCACATCTCTCATAGCTTCCCCTATATCACCGTGATTTTGCGCACCTCGCATATCTTTCCCTATATCACTGTGTTTTTGCTCACTTCTCACAGCTTTGCCTATATCTCCATGTTCTCGCGCATCACTCATACCTTCCCCTATTTAGCTATGTTTTCGCTAATCTCTCAAACCTTCCCCTATATCGACGTGTTTTCATGCACCTCTCATAGCTTCACGTATATAGCCGTGTTTTCGTGCACCGCCCATTGCTTTCCCTATATTGCTGTGTTTTCTCGCACCTCTCATACCTTAACCTATATCGTTGCATTTTCCCGCACCTCTCATAGCTTCCCCTCTATCACTGTGTTCTCCTGCACCTCTCATAGCTTTCCATATATTGCAATGTTTTCGCACACCTCTCATATCATCACGTATATCACCATGTTTTTGCGCACCTCCCATAGCTTCCCCTATATCACTGTGTTTACATACACGTCTCATAGCTTTCCCTATATCGCCGTGTTTTCGTGCACCTCCCATACCTTCCCCTATATTGCTGTGTTGTCGCATAACTTCCATAGCTTCCGCTATATCACTGTTTTCGCGCAGCTCTCATAGCTTCCCGTACATCGATGTGTTTTCATATTCCTCTCATACTTTCTCCTATATCACCCTGTTTTCACGCACCTCCCAAAGTTTCCCATATATCGCCGTGTTTTCCCGCACCTCTCACACCTTTCCCTTTTTCACTGTGTTATCGCGCACCTCTCATAGCTTCCCCTCTATCGCTATGTTCTCATGCACTTCTAATAGCTCTCCATATATTGCAATGTTTTCGCTCACCTCTCATAGCTTCCCTCAAATTGTTCTGTTTCCGCACACCTCCCGTACATTCTCCTACATTGCTGTGTTGTCGCGTAACTTCCATAGCTTCCGCTATATCACTGTTTTCGCGCAGCTCTCATAACATCACGTGCATCACCATGTTTTCGCGCACCTCTCATAGCTTCCCCTATCTCAGTGTGTTTTCGCGCACTTCTCATACCTTCCCTCAAATTGCTCTGTTTTCATGCACCTCTCATAGATTCCCCTATATCGCTGTGTTTTTGTGCACCTCTATAAAGTTCCACTATAACGCCCTGTTTTCACGCACCTCTCATACCTTCCCCTATATCGCTGTGTTTTCATGCACATCCCATAGATTCCCTTATATTGTTGTTTTTTTGCACACCTCTCATACCTTCCCCTCTATCGCACTGTTTTCACGCAGCTCCCACAGCTTCCCCTATATCGCTGTGTTTTTGCACACCTCTCATACCTTCCCCTATTTTGCTGTGATTTCATTCACCTCTTATAGCTTCCACTATATTGCCGTGTTTTCGTGCGCCTCTAATACCTTCCCCTATATCGACATGTTTTCACGCACCTCTGATACCTTCACGCATGTCACCGTGTTTTCGCGTACCTCCCATAACTTCCCCAACATCGCTGTGTTTTCGCGTACCTCTAATGCCTTCTCCTATATCGCCGTGTTTTCACGCACCTCCCATAGCTTCCCCTATATCGTTGTGTTTTCTCCAACCTTCGCGCACCTCTCATACCTTCCCCTATATCACCCTATTTTTGTGCACCACCCATACCTTCCCCTATATCGCTGTGGTTTCGCGCACCTCCCATAGATTACCCTATCTCGCTGTGTTTTTGTGCACCTCTCATACCGTCCCCTTTTTCATTGTGTTATTGCGCGCCTCTCATTGCTTCCCCTCTATCGCTGTGTTCTCGTGCACCTCTGATTGCTTTCCGTATATTGCAATGTTTTCACGCACCTCTCATAGCTTCCTTCAAATTGCTCTGTTTTCGCGCACCTCTCATAACATCACGTTTCTCACCATTTTTTCCCGCACCTCCCATACCTTGCCCTATATTGCTGTGCTTTTGCGCACCTCCCATAGCTTCCCATATGTCGCTGCGTTTTCGCACACCTCCTATAGATTCCTCTATATCACTGTGTTTTGGCATACCTCTCATACCTCCCCCAATATCGTTGTGTATTCGCGCACCTCTCATACCTTCCCCTATATCACCCTATTTTCGTGCACCACCCATACCTTCCCCTATATCGCTGTGGTTTCGCGCACCTCCCATAGATTACCCTATATCGCTGTGTTTTTGCGCACCTCTCATACCGTCCCCTTTTTCATTGTGTTATTGCGCGCCTCTCATTGCTTCCCCTCTGTCGCTGTGTTCTCGTGCACCTCTGATTGCTTTCCATATATTGCAATGTTTTCACGCACCTCTCATAGCTTCCTTCAAATTGCTCTGTTTTCGCGCACCTCTCATAACATCACGTTTCTCACCATTTTTTCCCGCACCTCCCATACCTTGCCCTATATTGCTGTGCTTTTGCGCACATCCCATAGATTCCCCTATATCGCTATGTTTTTGCGCACCTCTCATACCTTCCCCTATATTGCTGTGTTTTCGCTCACCTCTTATAGCTTCCCCTATATCGCCGTGTTATCGTGCGCCTCTCATACCTTCCTCTATATCGACGTGTTTTCGCACACCTCCCATACCTTCCCCTATATTGCTCTGTTGTCGCATACCTCCCATAACTTCCCTAACATCGCTGTGTTTTCGCGTACCTCTAATACCTTCTCCTATATCGCAATGTTTTCACACACCTCCCATAGGTTCCCCTATATCGCTGTGTTTTATCCCACCTTTGATACCGTCCCCTATGTCGCTCTGTTATCACTCACTTCCCATAGCTTCCCATATCGCTGCGTTTTTGCGCACCTCCTATAGATTCCTCTATATGACTGTGTTTTTGCGCACCTCTCATACCTTCCCCTATATCGTTGTGTTTTCGCGCACCTCATATACCTTCCCTATATCAGTGTGTTTTCATGCATCTTGCATATCTACCCCTATATCCCTGCGTTTTCACTCTCCGCTCATACCATCTTCGATATTGCTGAGTTTTCGTTTACCTCTCATCGCTTCCCCTGTATCGACGTGTTTTCACGCAGCTCACATATCTTCAGGTATATGGCCGTGTTTTCGCACACCTCCCATAGCTTCCGCTATATCACTGTTTTCGCGCACCTCTCATAGCTTCCCCTACATTGCTGTGTTTTCTCGCACCCCTCATACCTTCCCCTATATCGCTCTGTTATTGCGCACATCCCATAGCTTCCCATATACCGCTGTATTTTCACGCACCTCCTATAGATTCCTCTATATCGTTGTGTTTTCACGCACCTCTCATTCATTTCCCTTTATCGCCGTGTTTTCGTGCACCACTCATACCTTCCATTATATCACTGTGGTTTCGCGCACCTCCCATAGATTCCCCTATATCGCTGTGTTTTTGCACACCTCTAATACCTTCCCGTATAACGCCTTGTTTTGACGCACCTCCCATACCTTCCCCTATATCGCTGTGATTTCGTGCATCTCCCACACCTACCCCTATATCGCTGTGTTCCCGTACACCTCTCATAGCTTAACATATCTTGCAATGTTTTTGTGCACCTCTCAAAGATTCCCTAAATCACTGTGTTTACGCGCACCTCTCACAGCTAACCCTATATCGCCGTGTTTTCACGCACCTCGCATACCTTCCCCTATATCACGGTGTTTTTGCTCACCTCTCATAGCTTTGCCTATATCGCCGTGTTCTCGCGCATCACTCATACCTTCCCCTTTTAGCTGAGTTTTCCCTCATCTCTCATACCTTCCCCTATATCGACGTGTTTTTACGCACCTCTCATACCTTCACGTATATCACCGTGTTTTCGTACACCTCCCATAGCTTCCCCTATATCGCTGTGTTTTCGCGAACCTCTTATACCTTGCCCTATATCGTTGTGTTTTGCCGCACCTCCCATTGCTTCCCCAATATCATTGTGTTTTCGCACACTTCTCAAACATTCCCCTATATTGCTGTATTTTTGCTCACCTCTTATAGCTTCCCCTATATTGCCGAGTTTTCTTGCACCTCTGATACCTTCACGTATGTCGTCGTGTTTTCGCACACCTCCCATACCTTCCCCTATATTGCTGTGTTGTCGCGTAACTCCCATAGCTACCGCATATTCACTGTTTTCGCGCACATCTCATAGCTTCCCGTACATCGATGTGTTTTCGTACATCTCTCATTCTTTCTCTATATCGCCGTGATTTCACGCACCTCCCATAGATTCCCTTATATCGCTATGTTTTCTCGCACCCCTCATACCTTCCCCTATATTGCTCTGTTTTCCCGCACCTCCTATAGATTACTCTATATCACTGTGTTTTCGCACACCTCTCATACCTCCCCCTATATCGTTGTGATTTAGCGCACCTCTCATACCTTCCCCTATATCACCGTTTTTTCGTGCACCACCCATACCTTCCCCTATATCGCTGTGGTTTCACGCACCTCCCATAGATTCCCCTATATCGCTGTGTTTTTGCACACCTCTCATACCGCCCCTATATTGCCCCGTTTTCACGCACCTCTCATACCTTCCCCTATATCGCCCTGTTTTCACGCAGCTCCCATAGCTTCCCCTATATCGCTGTGTTTTCGTGCACCTCTCATACCTTCTCCTATATCGCTGTGTTTTCACACACCTCTCATAGCTTCCCCTATATTGCTGTGTTTTCTCACACCTCTCATACCTTCCCCTATATCGCTTTGTTTTTGTGCATCTCCCATAGTTTCCCATTTATCGTTGTGTTTTCACGCACCTCTCATAACTTCGCCTATATCGCTATACGGATGTGTTTTCGGGCACCTCTCATGTCTTCCCCGAAATCGCAGTGTTTTAGCGCACCTCTCATAGCTTCCCCTATATCGTTGTGTTATCGCACACCTCTCATACCTTCCCCTCTATCGCTGTGTTTTTGTGCACCTCTCATAGCTTTCCATATATTGCAATGTTTTCGCGCACCTCGCATAGCTTCACCTCCACCACTATGTTTTCCCACACCTCTCATACCTTCACCATATATAGCCGTGTCATAACGCACCTCCTATAGCTCCCCCTATATGGCTGTGTTTTCTCACACCACTCATACCTTCCCCTTTCTCGCTCTGTTTTCGTGCACCTCCTATAGCTTCCCATATATCGCTGTGTTTTCGAGCACCTCTCATACCTTCCACTATATCGCCATTTTCTCACGCACCTCTGATACCTTCCCCTTTTTAGCTGAGTTTTCGCTCATCTCTCATACCTTCCCCTATATCAACGTGTTTTCACGCACCTCTCATACCTTCACATATATCGCCGTGTTTTCGCACACCTCCCATACATTCCCCTATATCGCTGTGTTTTCTCACACATCTCATACCTTCCCCTATATCGCAGTATTTTCACGCACCTCCCATACATTCCCCTATATCGTCGTGTATTAGCGCACCTCTCATATCTTCCCCTATATCACTGAGTTGTCAAGCAGCTGTCATAGCTTCTCCTATATTGCTCTGTTTTCATGCACCTCTCATAGCTTCCCCAATGTCTCTGTGCTCTCGTGCACCTCTCATCACTTCCCGTATATCGCCCTGTTTTTTCGGACCTCCCATAGCTTCCCATTTTTCGCCTTGTTTTCGCGCACCTCTCATAGCTTCCCATATATTGCGATGTTTTCGCGCACCACTCATAGATTCCCCCAAACCGCTGTGTTTTTGCGCACCTCTCATCGCTTCCCCTAAATCGCCGTGCTCTGGCGCTCCTCGCATAGCTTCCCCTACATCGCTGTGTTTTCGTGCACCTCTCATCGCTTCCCCTAAATCGCCGTGCTCTGGCGCTCCTCGCATAGCTTCCCCTACATCGCTGTGTTTTCGTGCACCTCTCATATCTTCTCCTATATACCTGGGCATCACGCACCTCTCATAGCTTCCCCTATATTGCAGTGTTTTCTTACAGTTCTCATACCTTCCCCTTTCTTGCTCTCTTTTCGTGCACCTCCCACAGCTTCCCATATAATGCTGCGTTTTCGCGCATTTCTCATACCTTCCACTATTTTGCTGTGTTTTCGCGCATCTTTCGTAGCATCCCCTATATCGCTGTGTTTTCGCACACCTCTCATACCTTCAACTATATCGCTGTGTTTACGCGCAAGTTCCATACGTTCCCATATATTGCTGTGTTTTTCAGCACCTCCCATAGCTTCCCCTATATTGCTGTGCTTTTTCACACATCTCATACATTCTGCTGTATCGCTGTATAATCACACACCTCTCATTGCTTCCCCTATATCGCTGTGCTTTCGCGCACCTCCCATAGCTTCTGCTCTATCGCTGTGTTTTCGCTTCCCTCTGATACCTTCACATAAATCGCTGTGTTATCGCGCACCTCCCATAGCTTCCCCTGTATCGCCGGGTTTTTGCGCACTTCTCATATATTCCCCTATAGCGCTGTGTTTCGCGCACCTCCCATAGCTTCCCATATATCGCTGTGTTTTCACGCACCTCTCGTAGCTTCCCCCCTACCGCTGTGTTCTCGAGTACCTCTCATTGCTTCCATATATTGCAATGTTTTCGCGCACGTCGCATAGCTTCCCCTATATCGCAGTGTTTTAACACACCTCTCATACCTTCCCCTACATCTCTGTGTTTTCACGCATCTCTCATTCCTTCTCCTATATCACCGTGTTCTCATGCACCTCTCATACCTTCCCCTATATCGCTGTGTTTTCCCGCACCTCATGTAGTTTCCCCAATATCATTGTGTTTTTGCTCACCTGTTATAGCTTCCCCTATATCGCTGTGTTTTCACGCACCTCTCATATCTTCCACTATATCGCTGTGTTTTCGCGCACGTCCCATAACTTCCCGTACTTCGCTGTATTTCTGCAAACCTCCCTTATCTTCCCATATATCGCCGTGTTTTCGCATACCTCCCATAGGTTTCCCTGTAAGACTGTGTTTTCGCGCAGCTCTCATCCCTTCCCCTATATCGCTGTGTCATCACACACCTCTCATAGCTTCCCCTATATCGGTGTGATTTTGCGCACCTCTCATAGCTTCCCATCTACCGCTGCGTTCTCGTGCACTTCTCATACCTTCCCCTATATCGCTGTGTTTTTGCTCACCTCTCATAGCTGCCACTATATCGCCATATTTTCGCACAGCTCCCATACCTTCCCCTATAGAGATGCGTTTTCTCTCACCTCTCGTAACTTCCCTTATCTCGCTGTGTTTTGGCGCACCTTCCATAGCATCCCCCATAACGCTGTGTTTGGCGCACCTCCCATAGCTTCCTCTCTATCGCTGTGTTTCTGCTCACCTCTCATAGCTTTACATATATCGCCGAGTTCTCGCGCACCTTTCATACCTTCCCCTTTTTAGCCGAGTTTACGCTCATCTCTCGTACTTTCTCCTATATCGCTGTGTTTTCGCGCACCTCCTATAGCTTCCTCTATATCGCTGTGTTTTCGCGCACCTCTCATACCTACCTCTATGTCACTGTTTTCATTCACCTTGCATACCATCTCATACCTCTCATCGCTTCCCCTATATTGATGTGTTTTCACACACCTCTCATTCCTTCACGTATATCACCGTGTTTTCGTGCACCTCCCATAGCTTCCCCTATAGCGCTGTGTTTTCGCGCACCTCTCATAGCTGTCACAAAATCTCTCTGTTTTCACGCACCTCTCGTAGCTTCCCCATATCGATTTGTTTTCGCACACCTCTCATACCTTCCCCTATATCGCCGTGTTTTCGCGCACCTCTCATAGCTTCCCCTATATCACTGTGTTTTCACCGGCCTGTCATACCTTCCTCTATATCGCTTTTTTTTCGCGCACCTCGCATTGCTTCCCCTACATCATTATGTTTTCGCGCACGTCTCATACCTTCAACTATATTGATGTGTTTTCACGCACCTCTCATACATTCCCCTATATCACTGCATTTTCACGCACCTCTCATAGCTTCCCCCAAATCTTTTCTTTTTAAGTCTTTTTATTGAATTAGTACACAAAAGGTAAACCATATAGGCACTGATACACAGTTGCAATATAACTTTACAAGAGATACACAAAAAAAAAAGTAAGGACAAACAGTGCAGTTTAGATTTAAAATAACCAGGTAATATAATAGATATAGGGGAAGCAATGGCAGGTGCGTGAAAACACCACGACATAGGAGAAGTTATGAGAGGTGCGCGAAAAAAAGCTATATAGGGGAAGCTATGAGAGGTGCACGAAAACATTGCAATATATGGAAAAGCTATGAGAGGTGCACGAGAACACATTGATATAGGGGGAGGTATGATAGGCACGCGGAAGCACAGCGATGTAGGGGAACCTATGGGAGGTGCACGAAAACACAGCGATATAGGAGAAGTTAGGAGAGGTGAGCGGAAATGCAGCGATATAGTGAAAGGTATGAGAGCTGCGCGAAAACACAGCGATATATGGGAAGCTATGGGAGGTGCACGAAAACAGAGCAATATAGGGGAAGTTATCACAGGTGTGAGAAAACACAGCAAAATAGGAGAAGCTATGGGAGGTGCGCGAAAACACAGCAATATAGGGGAAGCTCAGAGACGTGCGGAAAAACACAGCAATATAGGGGTAGGTATGCGAGGTGTGTGAAAAGACAGTGATATATGGGAAGCTATGGGAGGTGTGCGAAAACATGGCGATATAGGCACAGCTGTGAGGTCTGCAAAAACTCAGCCATATAGGGGAAGGTATGAGAGGTGCGAGAAAACAACGATATAGGGGAAGCTATGAGAGGTGCGAGAAAACACAACGATTTGGGGTAAGCTATGAGAACACATTGATATAGGGGAAGGTATGATAGGCACGCGAAAACACAGCGATGTAGCGGAACCTATGGAAGGTGCATGAAAACACAGCGATATAGGGGAAGTTATGAGAGGTGTGCGAAAACCCAGCAATTTAGGTGAATCTATGAGAGGTGCACGGAAAATAGCGATATAGGGGAAGCTATGTGAGGTGCGAAAAATCACACCAATATACAGGAAGGTATGAGCAGTGCGCGAAAACATGGAGATGTAGGGGAATGTATGAGAGGTGTGCGAAAACACAGCAATATAAGGGAAGTTATGAGAGGTGAGAGAAATCGCACCTCTATAGGGGAAGGTATGAGAGGTGCGCGAGAGCACAGCGGTAGAGTGGAAGGTATGAGAGGTGCGCAATAACACAGCGATAAAGGGGAAGGGACGAGAGGTGCGCAAAAACACAGTCTTATAGGGGAACCTATGGGAGGTGCGCGAAAACACGACTATATATGGGAAGATATGAGAGGTGCGTGAAAACACAGTGATATAGGGGAAACCATGGGATTTGCGCGACAACATAGCGATATAGGGGAAGGTATGTGAGGTGCGGAAAACACGGCGATATAGGGGAAGCTATGAGAGGTGCGAGAAAACACAGCGATTTGGGGGAAGCTATGAGAGGTGTGCGAAAACATCGCAATATATGGAAGCTATGAGAGGTGCGTGAGAACACAACGGTAGAGGGGACGCTATGAGAGGTGCACAAAAACACATCAATATAGTTGGAGGTATGAGAGGTGCACGAAAACACAAGGATTTAGGGGAAGCAATGCGAGGTGCGCAAAAACACAGTGATATATGGGAAGCTATGAGAGGTGCGCGAAAACACAGCAATATAGGGGAAGGTATGAGAGGTGCGCTAAAACACAAAGCTTTTGGTAAAGCTTTGAGAGGTGCACGAGAACACAGCACTATAGGGGAAGGTATGGGATGTGCGCGAAAACACAGCGATATAGTTGAAGGTATGAGAGGTGCGCGAAAACATGGCGATATAAGAGAATATATGAGAGGTGCGCAAAAACACGCTGATACAGGGTAAGTTATGAGTGGTGAGCGAATACACAGCTGTACAGGGGAAGTTATGAGAGGTGCGCGAAAATACAGCGATATAGGGGAAGCTATGAGAGGTGTGCGAAAATACAGCAATACAGCAGAATGTATGAGATGTGCACAAAAGCACAGCAATATAGGGGAAGCTATGGGAGGTGCGGAAAAACATAGCAATATATGGGAAGGTATGGAACGTGCGCGTAAACACTGCGATATAGTTGAAGGTATGAGAGGTGCGTGAAAACACGGCGATACAGGGGAAGTTTTGAGAGGTGATAGAAAACACAGCTGTATAGGGGGAAGTTATGAGAAGATCGCGAAAACACGACAATATAGGGGCAGCTGTAAGAGGTGAACGAAAATACAGCGATATAGGGGAAGCTATGCGAGGTGAGCAAAAACACAGCGATTTAGGGGAATCTATGAGAGGTGTGCGAAACACAGCGATATAGGGGAAGCTATGCGAGGTGCGCAAATTCACACCAATATACAGGAAGGCATGAGCAGTGCACGAAAACATGGAGATGTAGGGGAATGTATGAGAGGTGCGCGAAAACAGGGCGATATAAGGGAAGTTATGAGAGGTGAGAGAAAACGCACCTCTATAGGGGAAGGTATGAGATCTGCGCAACAATATGATGATATAGTGGCAGCTATGAGAGGTGAGTAAAAACACAGTCTTATAGGGGAACCTATGGGAGGTGCACGAAAACACGACGATATCTGGGAAGTTATGAGAGGTGCGCGAAAACACATCGATATAGGAGAAGCTACGAGAGGTGCGCGTAAACACAGCGATAAAGTGGAAGGTATGAGAGGTATGCGAAAACACAGCAATATATGGGAAGCTATGAGAGGTGCGCGAAAACATGGCGAAAAATGGGAAGCTACGGGAGGTGCACAAAAACAGAGCAATATAGGGGAAGGTATGAGAGGTGCGAGAAAACACAGCGATATAGGGGAAGCTATGTGAGGTGCGTGAAAACACGGCATTATGGGAGAAATTATGAGAGGTGCGAGAAAACTCAGCAATATATGGGAAGCCAGGGGAGGTGCACGACAACAGAGAGATATAGGGGAAGGTAGCAGAGGTGCGAAAAAACACAGCGATATAGGGGAAGCTGTGGGAGGTGTGCGAAAACATGGCAATATAGGGGATGCTTTACGAGGTGCGTGAAAACACAGCGATCTAGGGGAAGCTATGAGAGGTGTGCGAAAATATCGCCATATATGGCAAGCTATGAGAGGTGTGCCAAAACAGCGATATAGCGGAAGCAGTGGGAGGTATGCGAAAACACAGCAATACCGGGGAAGGTATGAAAGCTGTTTGAAAACAAAACGATATAGGGAAAGATGTGAGAGGTGTGCGAATACACAATGATATTGGGGAAGCTATGGGAGGTGCGGGAAAACACAGCGATACAGGAGAAGCTATGAGAGTTGCACAAAAACACAGTGACTTGGGGAAAGCGATGAGAGGTGTGGGAAAACATCGCAATATATGGGAAGCCATCTGAGGTGCGCGAAAAAACAGCAAAAAATGGGAAGCTATGGGAGGTGCGTGAATACACAGCAATATAGGGGAAGGTGTGAGATGTGGCGAAAACGCATCGATATAGTGGAAGGTATGAGTGGTGATCGAAAGCACAACGATATAGGGGTAGGTATAGAGGTGCGCGAAAACACAGCGATATAGGGGAAGATATGAGAGGTCTGCAAAAACACGCATTACAGGGGTAGGTATGAGAGGTACGCGAAAACACATCAATACCAGGGAAGCTACGAGAGGTGCGTGAAAACACATCGATACAGGAGAAGGTATAGAAACATAGAAACATAGAAAATATGTGCATGAGAACACAGTGACAGAGGGGAAGTTATGAGGGGTGCGGGAAAATGCAACGATATAGGGTAAGTTATGAGAGGTGCGCGAAAACACAGCAATATAGGGGAAGCTATGGGAGGTGCACGAAAACACGGCTATATACGTGAAGCTATGAGAGGTGTGTGAAAACACGTCGATATGGGGGAACGTATGAGAGATTAGCGAAAACTCAGCTAAAGAGGGGAAATTATGAGTGATGCACGAGAACACGGCGATATAGAAACATAGAAACATAGAAAATAGGTGCAGGAGCAGGCCATTTGGCCCTTCGAGCCTGCACTGCCATTTATTATGATCATGGCTGATCATCCAACTCAGAACCCCGCCCCAGCCTTCCCTCCATACCCCCCGATCCCCGTAGCCACAAGGGCCATATCTAACTCCCTCTTAAATATAGCCAATGAACTGGCCTCAACTGTTTCCTGTGGCAGAGAATTCCACAGATTCACCACTCTCTGTGTGAAGAAGTTTTTCCTAATCTCGGTCCTAAAAGGCTTTCCTTTTATCCTCAAACTGTGACCCCTTGTTCTGGAATTCCCCAACATCGGGAACAATCTTCCTGCATCTAGCCTGTCCAATCCCTTTAGGATTTTATACGTTTCAATCAGATCCCCCTTCAATCTTCTAAATTCCAACGAGTACAAGCCCAGTTCATCCAGTCTTTCTTCATATGAAAGTTCTGCCATCCCAGGAATCAATCTGGTGAACCTTCTTTGTACTCCCTCTATGGCAAGGATGTCTTTCCTCAGATTAGGGGACCAAAACTGCACACAATATTCCAGGTGTGGTCTCACCAAGGCCTTGTACAACTGCAGTAGCACCTCCCTACTCCTGTACTCGAATCCTCTCGCTATAAATGCCAGCACACCATTCGCCTTTTTCACCGCCTGCTGTACCTGCATGCCAACTTTCAATGACTGGTGTATAATGACACCCAGGTCTCGGTGCACCTCCCCTTTTCCTAATCGGCCACCAATCAGATAATAATCTGTTTTCCTGTTTTTGCCACCAAAGTGGATAACTTCACATTTATCCACATTAAATTGCATCTGCCATGAATTTGCCCACTTCCCTAACCTATCAAAGTCACCCTGCATCCTCTTAGCATCCTCCTCACAGCTAATACTGCTGCCCAGCTTCGTGTCATCCGCAAACTTGGAGGTGCTACATTTAATTCCTTCATCCAAGTCATTAATATATATTGTAAACAACCAGGGTCCCAGCATTTAGCCTTGCGGTACCCCACTAGTCACCGCCTTCCATACTGAAAAGGTCCCGTTTATTCCCACTCTTTGCTTCCTGTCTGCTAACCAATTCTCCATCCACATCAATACCTTACTCCCAATGTCGTGTGCTTTCAGTTTGCACACTAATCTCCTGTGTGGGACCTTGTCAAAAGCCTTTTGAAAATCCAAATATACCACATCCACTGGTTCTCCCCTATCCACTCTACTAGTTACATCCTCAAAAAATTCTATGAGATTCGTCAGACATGATTTTCCTTTCACAAATCCATGCTGACTTTGTCCGATGATTTCATCACTTTCCAAATGTGCTGTTATAACATCTTTGATAACTGACTCCAGCAGTTTTCCCACTACCGACGTTAGGCTAACTAGTCTATAATTCCCTGGTTTCTCTCTCCCTCCTTTTTTAAAAAGTGGGGTTACATTAGCCACCCTCCAATCCTCAGGAACTAGTCCAGAATCCAACAAGTTTTGAAAAATTATCACGAATGCATCCACTATTTCTTGGGCTACTTCCTTAAGCACTCTAGGATGCAGACCATCTGGCCCTGGGGATTTATCTGCCTTCAATCCCTTCAATTTACCTAACACCACTTCCCTACTAACAAGTATTTCGCTCAGTTCCTCCATCTCACTGGACCCTCTGTCCCCTACTATTTCTGGAAGATTATTTATGTCCTCCTGAGTGAAGACAGAACCAAAGTAATTATTCAATTGGTCTGCCATGTCCTTGCTCCCCATAATAATTTACCTGTTCTTGTCTGCAGGGGACCTACATTTGTCTTTACCAGTCTTTTCCTTTTTACATATCTATAAAAGCTTTTACAGTCAGTTTTTATGTTCCCTGCCAGTTTTCTCTCATAATCTTTTTCCCCTTCCTAATTGAGAGGTGCACGAAACAAAACGATATAGGGGTAGGTATGCAAACGTGCGTAAACACATATCGATCTACTTGAAGGTATGAGAGGTGCGCGAAAATAACGATATAGGGGAAGCTATGCAAGGTGCGTGAAAACGCAGCGATATAGGGGTAGCTATGAGAGGAGCGAGAAAACAAATCAATATAGGGGAAGCTACGGGAGGTGCGCGAAATCACAGCGATATCGGGGAAGCTATGGGATGTGTGCGAAAGCACAGCGATACAGGGGAAGATATAAGAGGTGCGCGAAAAGACAGCCATGTTGGGGAATCTATGGAAAGGTGCGCAAAAACACAGCGATAATTGGAAGGTATGGGAGGTGCGCAAAAACACAGCGCTATAGTGGAAGATATGAGAGGTGCACGAAATCACAGTGCTATCGGGGAATCTAAGGGAGGTGCGCGAAAACACAGCGATGTAGGGGAAGCTATGTGAGGTGCATCAGAACACTGCAATATGGGGGAAGATATGAGAGGTGCGCAAAAACACAGCTATTTGGGGAAAGCGATGAGAGGTGCGCGAAAACACAGTGATTTGGGGGAAGCTATGAGAGGTGCGCGAAATCAATGCAATATATGAAAAGCTGTGACAGGTGCACGACAACACAGCAACACAGGAGAGTTTATGATAGGCACGCGAAAACACAGCGATGTTGGGGAACCTATGGGAGGCGCATGAAAACATAGCGATATAGGGGAAATTATGAGAGGTGCGCGAAAACACATCGATTTTGGGGAAGCTACAAGAGGTGCGCAAAAACACAGCGAATTGGGGAAAGCGATGAGAGGTGCACGAAAACATCGCAATATATGGGAAGCTATGAGAGGTGCGCAAAAACACGGCGAAAAATGGGAAGCTACGGGAGGTGCGCGAAAACAGAACGATATAGGGGAAGGTATGAGAGGTGCGAGAAAACACAGCGATATAGGGGAAGCTATGGTAGGTACGTGAAAACATGGCGTTATGGGGGAAAGTATGAGAGGTGCGCGAAAACACAGCGATGTAGGGGAAAGTATGAGTGGTGCGCGAAATAACAACGATATATGGGAAGCCAGGGAAGGTGCACGACAACAGAGAGATACAGGGGAAGGTAGCAGAGGTACGAGAAAACGCAGCGATATAGGGGAAACTATGTGAGGTGCGTGAAAACACAGCGATCTAGGGGAAGCTATGAGAGGTGCGCGAAAACACAGCGATATAGGGGAAACTATGGGAGGTGTGCGAGAAAACAGCGATACAGGGGAAGCTATGAGAGGTCTGCGAAAACACCCGTTATAGGGGCAGGTATCAGAGGTGTGCGAAAAAACATCGATACCAGGGAAGCTACGAGAGGTGCACAAAAACACATCGATATAGAGGGTGGTATAAGAGGTGCACAAAAACAAATCGACATAGGGGTAGGTATGTGAGGTACGCGAAAACACAGCGATATAGGGGAAGATATGGAAGGTGCGCAAACACGCATCGATATACTTGAAGGTATGAGAGGTGCGCGAAAACACAACGATATAGGGGAAGCTGTGCAAGGTGCGCGAAAACACAGTGATATAGGGGAAGGTATGACAGGTGCGAGAAAACACAGTGATATAGGGGAAGCTACGGGAGGTGCGCAAAATCACAGCGATTTCAGGGAAGCTATGGGAGGTGCGCAAAAGCACAGCGATACAGGGGAAAGTATAAGTGGTGCGTGAAAACACAGCCATATGGGGGAATATATGGGAGGTGCACGAAAACACAGTGATAATGGGAAAGTATGGGAGGTGCGCAAAACACAGCGCTGTAGGGGAAGATATGAGAGATGCACGAAATCACAGCAATATCAGGGAAACTATGGGAGGTGTGCGAATACACAGTGATACAGGGGAAGCTATGTGATGTGTGTGAAAACACAGCGATCTAGGGGAAGCTATGAGAGGTGTACGAAAATATCGCCATATATGGCAAGCTATGAGAGGTGTGCTGAAACAGTGATATAGCGGAAGCAGTGGGAGGTATGCGAAAACACAGCAATACATGGGAAGTCATGAAAGCTGTTTGATAACACAGCGATATAGGGAAAGATGTGAGAGGTGCGCGAAAACGCGACGATATAGGGGAAGGTATCAGAGGTGTGTGAAAACACAATGATAATAGGGAAGCTATGGGAGGTGCGGGAAAACACAGAGATATAGGAGAAGCTATGAGAGGTGCGCAAAAACACAGTGATTTGGGGAAAGCGATGAGAGGTGCAGGAAAACATCACAATATATGGGTAGCTATGAGAGGTGCGCGAAAACACAGCGATATCGGGGAAGCTACGAGAGTTGCGCAATAACACATCGATATAGTGGAAGGTATAAGAGGTGCAAAAAAACTAAACGACATAGGGGGAGGTATGCGAGGAGCGCGAAAACTCGGCGAAATAGGGGAAGCTATGGAAGGTGCGCAAACATACATCGATATACTTGAATGTATGAGAGGTGCAAGAAAACACAATGATATAGGGGAATCTATGGGAGGTGCTCAAAAACACAGCGATAATGGGAAGTTATGGGAGGTGCGCAAAAACACAGGGCTATAGGGTAAGATATGAGATGTGCACGAAATCTCAGCGATATCGGGATGCTATGGGAGGTGTGCGAAAACACAGCGATACAGGGGAAGGTATAAGTGGTGCATGAAAACACAGCCATATTGGGGAATCTATAGGAGGTGCGCGAAAACACAGCGATTTGGGAAAAGCGATGAGAGGTGTCCGAGAACGTCGCAATATATGGGAAACTATGAGAGGTGTGCGAAAACACGGCGAAAAAGGGGAAGCTATGCGAGGTGTGTGAAAACACTGCGATATAGGGGAATGTATGAGAAGTGTGCGAAAACACACCGATAGAGTGGAAGGTATGAGAGGTGCGCAAAAACTCAACGATATAGCGGAAGGTATGCGAGGTGCGTGAAAACACATCGATATAGGGGAAGCCATGAGAGGGGAGCGTTATCTGAGCGATATATGTGACGGTATGAGAGGTGCACAAAAACACAGCGATATAGGGGAAGCTATGGGAGGTGCGCGAAAACATAGCGATATAGGGAAAGCTATGAGAGGTACGCGAAAACGCAGCAATATATGGGAAGCTAAGAGAGGTGCGCGAAAGCAGAGCGATATAGGGGAAGGTATGAGAGGTGAGAGAAAACACAGCGATATAGGGGAAGCTATGGGAGGTGCGCAAAAACATAGCGATATAGGGAAAGCTATGAGAGGTGCGCGAAAATGCAGCGATATATGGGAAGCTAAGAGAGCTGCGCGAAAGCAGAGCGATATAGGGGAAGGTATGAGAGGTGACAGAAAACACAGCGATATAGTGGAAGCTATGGGAGGTGTGTGAAAACACGGCATTATAGTAGAAAGTATGAGAGGTGAACGAAAACACAGCGATGTAGGGGAAGGTATGAGCGGTGCACGAAAACAAAGCGATATATGGGAAGCCATGGGAAGTGCATGACAACAGAGCGATATAGGGGGAAGTATCAGAGGAGTGAGAAAACACAGCAATATTGGGGAAGCTATGGGAGGTAAGCGAAAACACAGCGATATAGGGGAAGCTATGAGAGGTGCGCGAAAACACGGTGATATGGGGAAGCTATGAGAGGTTTGCGAAAAAATGCGTAATAGAGGCAGGTATGAAAGGTGCGTGAAAACACATCGATACAGGTGAAGGTATGAGAGGTGCACAAAAACACAACGACGTAGGGGAAGTTATGCGAGTTACGTGAAAACACGGCAATCTAGAGGAAGGTATGAGAGGTGCGCGAAAACACAGTGATACAGGGGAAGCTATGGAAGGTGTGCAAACACACATCGATATACTTGAAGGTATGAGAGGTGTGCGAAAACACAACGATACAGTGGAAGCTATGAGAGGTGCGCAAAAACACAGCGCTATAGGGGAAGGTATGAGAGGTGCACAAAATTACAGTGATATCGGGGAAGCTATGGGAGGTGTGCGAAATCACAGCGATGTAGGGACAGCTATGTGAGGTGCACCAGAACATGGCAATATGGGGGAAGATAAGAGAGGTGCGCAAAAACACAGCTATTTGGGGAAAGCGATGAGAGGTGCGCGAAAACACAGGGATTTGGGGGAAGCTATGAGAGGTGCGCGAAATCAATGCAATATATGGAAAGCTATGACAGGTGCACGAGAACACAGCAACACAGGAGAGGTTATGATAGGCACGCGAAAACACAGCGATGTTGGGGAACCTATGGGAGGTGCATGAAAACATAGCGATATAGGGGAAATTATGAGAGGTGCGCGAAAACACATCGATATAGGGGAAGCTACAAGAGCAGCGCGAAAACACAGCGATATATGGGAATCTATGGGAGGTGCACGAAAGCAGAGCCATATGGAAGAAGGTATGAGAGGTGCAAGAAAACACAGCAATCTATTGGAAGCTATGGGAGGTGTGTGAAAAGACAGAGATATAGGAGAATGTATGAGAAATGCGCAAAAACACAGAGATGTAGGGGAAGCTATGAGAGTTGCGCAAAAACACAGCGATATGGGGAAGCTATGAGATGTCTGCGAAAAAATGCGTTATAGGGGCACGTATGAAAGGTGCGTGAAAACACATCAATACAGGTGAAGCTATGAGAGGTGCACAAAAACACAACGACATAGGGGAAGGTATGCGAGGTGCGCGAAAGCACGGCAATCTAGAGGAAGGTATGACAGGTGCGCGAAAACACAGTGATACAGGGGAAACGATGGACGGCGCACAAACGCACATCGATATACTTGAAGGTATGAGAGGTGCGCGAAAACACAACGATATAGGGGAAGCTATGTGAGGTGCGTGAAAACACAGCGATATAAGGGAAGCTATGAGAGGTGCACGAAAACATTGCAATTTTATGGAAAGCTATGAGAGGTGCACGAGAACACAATGATATAGGGGAAGGTATGATAGGCACGTGAAAACACAGCAATGTAGGGGAACCTATGGGAGGTGCACGGAAACACAGCGATATAGGGGAAGATATGAGAGGTGCGGGAAAACACATCGATATAGCGGAACCTATGAGACATGCGCGGAAACGCAGTGATATAGTGGAAGGTATGAGAGGTGCGCGGAAACACAGCGATATATAGGAAGCTATCGGAGGTGCACGAAAACAGAGCGTTTTAGGGAAAGGTATGAGAGTTGCAAGAAAACACAGCAATATAGGGGAAGCTACGGGAGGTGCGTGGAAAGACGGCGATATAGGTGAAGGTATGAGAAGTGCACGAAAACACAGCGATGGAGGGGAATCTATGCAAGGTGCGCGAGATCACAGCAATATGGGGGAATATATGAGAGGTACGCAAAAACACAGCGAATTGGGGAAAGCGATGAGAGGTGCACGAAAACATCGCAATATATGGGAAGCTATGAGAGGTGCGCAAAAACACGGCGAAAAATGGGAAGCTACGGGAGGTGCGCGAAAACGAACGATATAGGGGAAGGTATGAGAGGTGCGCGAAAACACAGTGATATGGGGAAGCTATGAGAGGGGAGCGTTATCTGAGCAATATATAGGACGGTATGAGAGGTGCACAAAAACACAGCGATATAGGGGAAGCTATGGGAGGTGCGCGAAAACATAGCGATATAGGGAAAGCTATAAGGGGTGCGCGAAAACGCAGCGATCTACGGGAAGTTATGAGAGGTCTGCGAAAACATCGCCATATATGGCAAGCTATGAGAGGAGTCCGAAATCACAGCGATAAAGGGGAAGATATGAGAGGTGCTCGATATCACAGCAATATAGGGGAAGATGTGAGAGGTGCGTGAAAACACGACGATATAGGGGAAGCTATGAGAGGTGCGAGAAAACACAACAATATAGGGGAATCTATGGGAGGTGCTCAAAAGCACAGAGATAATGGGAAGGTATGGGAGGTGCGCAAAAACACAGGGTTATAGGGTAAGATATGAGAGGTACACGAAATCACAGCGATATCGGGATGCTATGGGAGGTGTGCGAAAACACAGCGATGTAGGGGAAGGTATAAGAGGTGCATGAAAACACAGCCATATTGGGGAATCCATAGGAGGTGTGCGAAAACACAGCGATTTGGGGAAAGCGATGAGAGGTGTCCGAGAACGTCGCAATATATAGGAAACTATGAGAGGTGTGCGAAAACACGGCGAAAAAGGGGAAGCTATGCGAGGTGTATGAAAACACTGCGATATAGGGGAATGTATTTGAAGTGCGCGAAAACACACCGATAGAGTGGAAGGTATGAGAGGTGCGCAAAAACTCAACGATATAGCGGAAGGTATGCAAGGTGCCTGAAAACACATCTATATAGGGGAAGCCATGAGAGGGGAGCGTTATCTGAGCGATATATAGGACGGTATGAGAGGTGCACAAAAACACAGCGATATAGGGGAAGCTATGGGAGGTGCGCGAAAACATAGCGATATAGGGAAAGCAATGAGAGGTGCGCGAAAACGCAGTGATATATGGGAAGCTACGACAGGTGCACGAAAACAGCGTGATATAGGGGAAGTTATGAGAGGTGAGAGAAAACACAGCGATATAGTGGAAGCTATGGTAGGTGAGTGAAAGGACGGCATTATAGTAGAAAGTATGAGAGGTGCACGAAAACTCTGCGATGTAGGGTAAGGTATGAGTGGTGCACGAAAACACAGCGAAATATGGGAAGCCATGGGAAGTGTATGACAACAGAGCGATATAGGGGAAAGTATCAGAGGAATGAGAAAACACAGCGATATAGGGGAAGATATGAGAGGTGCGGGAAAACACATCGATATAGCGGAACCTATGAGACATGCGCGGAAACGCAGTGATATAGTGGAAGGTATGAGAGGTGCGCGGAAACACAGCGATATATAGGAAGCTATCGGAGGTGCACGAAAACAGAGCGTTTTAGGGAAAGGTATGAGAGTTGCAAGAAAACACAGCAATATAGGGGAAGCTACGGGAGGTGCGTGGAAAGACGGCGATATAGGTGAAGGTATGAGAAGTGCACGAAAACACAGCGATGGAGGGGAATCTATGCAAGGTGCGCGAGATCACAGCAATATGGGGGAATATATGAGAGGTACGCAAAAACACAGCGAATTGGGGAAAGCGATGAGAGGTGCACGAAAACATCGCAATATATGGGAAGCTATGAGAGGTGCGCAAAAACACGGCGAAAAATGGGAAGCTACGGGAGGTGCGCGAAAACGAACGATATAGGGGAAGGTATGAGAGGTGCGCGAAAACACGGTGATATGGGGAAGCTATGAGAGGGGAGCGTTATCTGAGCAATATATAGGACGGTATGAGAGGTGCACAAAAACACAGCGATATAGGGGAAGCTATGGGAGGTGCGCGAAAACATAGCGATATAGGGAAAGCTATAAGGGGTGCGCGAAAACGCAGCGATCTACGGGAAGTTATGAGAGGTGTGCGAAAACATCGCCATATATGGCAAGCTATGAGAGGAGTCCGAAATCACAGCGATAAAGGGGAAGATATGAGAGGTGCTCGATATCACAGCGATATAGGGGAAGATGTGAGAGGTGCGTGAAAACACGACGATATAGGGGAAGCTATGAGAGGTGCGAGAAAACACAACGATATAGGGGAATCTATGGGAGGTGCTCAAAAGCACAGAGATAATGGGAAGGTATGGGAGGTGCGCAAAAACACAGGGTTATAGGGTAAGATATGAGAGGTACACGAAATCACAGCGATATCGGGATGCTATGGGAGGTGTGCGAAAACACAGCGATGTAGGGGAAGGTATAAGAGGTGCATGAAAACACAGCCATATTGGGGAATCCATAGGAGGTGTGCGAAAACACAGCGATTTGGGGAAAGCGATGAGAGGTGTCCGAGAACGTCGCAATATATGGGAAACTATGAGAGGTGTGCGAAAACACGGCGAAAAAGGGGAAGCTATGCGAGGTGTATGAAAACACTGCGATATAGGGGAATGTATTTGAAGTGCGCGAAAACACACCGATAGAGTGGAAGGTATGAGAGGTGCGCAAAAACTCAACGATATAGCGGAAGGTATGCAAGGTGCCTGAAAACACATCTATATAGGGGAAGCCATGAGAGGGGAGCGTTATCTGAGCGATATATAGGACGGTATGAGAGGTGCACAAAAACACAGCGATATAGGGGAAGCTATGGGAGGTGCGCGAAAACATAGCGATATAGGGAAAGCAATGAGAGGTGCGCGAAAACGCAGTGATATATGGGAAGCTACGACAGGTGCGCGAAAACAGCGTGATATAGGGGAAGTTATGAGAGGTGAGAGAAAACACAGCGATATAGTGGAAGCTATGGTAGGTGAGTGAAAGGACGGCATTATAGTAGAAAGTATGAGAGGTGCACGAAAACTCTGCGATGTAGGGTAAGGTATGAGTGGTGCACGAAAACACAGCGAAATATGGGAAGCCATGGGAAGTGTATGACAACAGAGCGATATAGGGGAAAGTATCAGAGGAATGAGAAAACACAGCGATATTGGGGAAGCTATGGGAGGTGTGCGAAAACATGACGATATAGGAGACGCTATGTGAGGTGCCCGAAAACACAGCGATCTACGGGAAGTTATGAGAGGTGTGCGAAAACATCACCATATATGGCAAGCTATGAGAGGTGTGCGAAAACACAGCGATACAGGGGAAGGTATGAGAGGTGCTGGATAACACAGCGATATAGGGGAAGATGTGAGAGGTGCGTGAAAACACGACGATATAGGGGAAGCTATAAGAGGTGCGCGAAAACACAGTGATATAAGGGAAGGTATCAGAGGTGTGCGAAAACACAATGATATTAGGGAAGTTATGGGAGGTGCGCGAAAACATCGCCATATATGGCAAGCTATGAGAGGTGTGCGAAAACACAGCAATATAGGGGAAGCTATGTGAGGTGCACCAGAACACGGCAATATGGGGGAAGATATGAGAGGTGTGCAAAAACACAGCGATTTGGGGAAAGCGATGAGAGGTGCGCAAAAAAATCGCAATATATGGGAAGCTATGAGAGGTGTGCGAAAACACGGCGAAAAAGGGGAAGCTATGCGAGGTGCGTGAAAACACAGCGATATAGGGGAAGGTATGAGACATCTGCGAGAAAACGCGTTATATGGGCAGGTATGAGAGGTGCGCGAGAACACATCGATACAGGGGAAGCTACGAGAGGTACGTGAACACATCGATATAGTGGAAGGTATGAGAGGTGCGCTAAAACACAACGATATAGAGGAAGGTTTGCGAGGTGCGCGAAACCACGGCGATATAGGGGAAGCTATGAGAGGAGAGCATTATCTCAGCGATAATTGGACGGTATGAGAGGTGCACAAAAACACAGCCATATAGGGGAAGCTATGGGAGGTCCGCGAATGCATAGCGATATAGGGAAAGCTATGAGAGGTGCGCATATACGCAGCGATATAGGGGAAGCTACGAGAGGTGCGCGAAAACAGAGCGATATAGGAGAAGGTATGAGAGCTCTGCGAGAAAACGCGTTATAGGGGCAGGTAAGAGAGGTGCGCGAAAACACATCGATACAGGGGAAACTACGAGAGGTGCCCGAACTTATCGATATAGTGGAAGGTATGAGAGGTGCGCAAAAACTCAACGAAATAACGGAAGGTATTCGAGGTGCGCAAAAACTCAGCGATATAGGGGAAGATATGAGAGGTGCGCGAAAACACAGTGATATAGGGGAAGCTATGAGAGGGGAGCATTATCTGAGCGATATATGGACGTTATAAGAGGTGCACAAAAACACAGCGATATAGGAAACGCTATGAGAGGTGCGTGAAAACGCAATGATATATGGGAAGCTACGAGGTGTGCGTGAAAACACAGTGATACAGGGGAAGCTATGAGAGGGCTGTAAAAACACGCGTTATAGGGGTAGGTATGAGAAAAATGCGAAAACTCATCGATATCAGGGAAGCTACGAGAGGTGCGCGAAAACACGTTGATATATGGAAGATATGAGAGGTGCACAAAAACAACACGATATAGGGGTAGGTATGCGAGTTGCGCGAAAATACAGCGATATTGGGGAAGCTAAGAGAAGTGCGCGAAAGCAGAGCGATATAGGGGAAGGTATGAGAGGTGACAGAAAACACAGCTATATAGTGGAAGCTATGGGAGGTGTGTGAAAACACGGCATTATAGTAGAAAGTATGAGAGGTGAACGAAAGCACAGCGATGTAGGGGAAGGTATGAGCGGTGCACGAAAACACAGCGATATATGGGAAGCCATGGGAAGTGCATGACAACAGAGCGATACAGGGGGAAGTATCAGAGGAGTGAGAAAACACAGCAATATTGGGGAAGCTATGGGAGGTGAGCGAAAACACAGCGATATAGGGGAAGCTATGAGAGGTGCGCGAAAGCACAGCGATACAGGGGAAAGTATAAGTGGTGCGTGAAAACACAGCCATATGGGGGAATATATGGGAGGTGCGCGAAAACACAGTGATAATGGGAAAGTATGGGAGGTGCGCAAAACACAGCGCTGTAGGGGAAGATATGAGAGATGCACGAAATCACAGCAATATCAGGGAAACTATGGGAAGTGTGCGAATACACAGTGATACAGGGGAAGCTATGTGATGTGTGTGAAAACACAGCGATCTAGGGGAAGCTATGAGAGGTGTACGAAAATATCGCCATATATGGCAAGCTATGAGAGGTGTGCTAAAACAGTGATATAGCGGAAGCAGTGGGAGGTATGCGAAAACACAGCAATACATGGGAAGTCATGAAAGCTGTTTGATAACACAGCGATATAGGGAAAGATGTGAGAGGTGCGCGAAAACGCGACGATATAGGGGAAGGTATCAGAGGTGTGTGAAAACACAATGATAATAGGGAAGCTATGGGAGGTGCGGGAAAACACAGAGATATAGGAGAAGCTATGAGAGGTGCGCAAAAACACAGTGATTTGGGGAAAGCGATGAGAGGTGCAGGAAAACATCACAATATATGGGTAGCTATGAGAGGTGCGCGAAAACACAGCAATATCGGGGAAGCTACGAGAGTTGCGCAATAACACATCGATATAGTGGAAGGTATAAGAGGTGCAAAAAAACTAAACGACATAGGGGGAGGTATGCGAGGAGCGCGAAAACTCGGCGAAATAGGGGAAGCTATGGAAGGTGCGCAAACATACATCGATATACTTGAATGTATGAGAGGTGCAAGAAAACACAATGATATAGGGGAATCTATGGGAGGTGCTCAAAAACACAGCGATAATGGGAAGTTATGGGAGGTGCGCAAAAACACAGGGCTATAGGGTAAGATATGAGATGTGCACGAAATCTCAGCGATATCGGGATGCTATGGGAGGTGTGCGAAAACACAGCGATACAGGGGAAGGTATAAGTGGTGCATGAAAACACAGCCATATTGGGGAATCTATAGGAGGTGTGCGAAAACACAGCGATTTGGGAAAAGCGATGAGAGGTGTCCGAGAACGTCGCAATATATGGGAAACTATGAGAGGTGTGCGAAAACACGGCGAAAAAGGGGAAGCTATGCGAGGTGTGTGAAAACACTGCGATATAGGGGAATGTATGAGAAGTGTGCGAAAACACACCGATAGAGTGGAAGGTATGAGAGGTGCGCAAAAACTCAACGATATAGCGGAAGGTATGCGAGGTGCGCGAAAACACATCGATATAGGGGAAGCCATGAGAGGGGAGCGTTATCTGAGCGATATATGTGACGGTATGAGAGGTGCACAAAAACACAGCGATATAGGGGAAGCTATGGGAGGTGCGCGAAAACATAGCGATATAGGGAAAGCTATGAGAGGTACGCGAAAACGCAGCAATATATGGGAAGCTAAGAGAGGTGCGCGAAAGCAGAGCGATATAGGGGAAGGTATGAGAGGTGACAGAAAACACAGCGATATAGTGGAAGCTATGGGAGGTGTGTGAAAACACGGCATTATAGTAGAAAGTATGAGAGGTGAACGAAAACACAGCGATGTAGGGGAAGGTATGAGCGGTGCACGAAAACAAAGCGATATATGGGAAGCCATGGGAAGTGCATGACAACAGAGCGATATAGGGGGAAGTATCAGAGGAGTGAGAAAACACAGCAATATTGGGGAAGCTATGGGAGGTAAGCGAAAACACAGCGATATAGGGGAAGCTATGAGAGGTGCGCGAAAACACGGTGATATGGGGAAGCTATGAGAGGTTTGCGAAAAAATGCGTAATAGAGGCAGGTATGAAAGGTGCGTGAAAACACATCGATACAGGTGAAGGTATGAGAGGTGCACAAAAACACAACGACGTAGGGGAAGTTATGCGAGTTACGTGAAAACACGGCAATCTAGAGGAAGGTATGAGAGGTGCGCGAAAACACAGTGATACAGGGGAAGCTATGGAAGGTGTGCAAACACACATCGATATACTTGAAGGTATGAGAGGTGTGCGAAAACACAACGATACAGTGGAAGCTATGAGAGGTGCGCAAAAACACAGCGCTATAGGGGAAGGTATGAGAGGTGCACAAAATTACAGTGATATCGGGGAAGCTATGGGAGGTGTGCGAAATCACAGCGATGTAGGGACAGCTATGTGAGGTGCACCAGAACATGGCAATATGGGGGAAGATAAGAGAGGTGCGCAAAAACACAGCTATTTGGGGAAAGCGATGAGAGGTGCGCGAAAACACAGGGATTTGGGGGAAGCTATGAGAGGTGCGCGAAATCAATGCAATATATGGAAAGCTATGACAGGTGCACGAGAACACAGCAACACAGGAGAGGTTATGATAGGCACGCGAAAACACAGCGATGTTGGGGAACCTATGGGAGGTGCATGAAAACATAGCGATATAGGGGAAATTATGAGAGGTGCGCGAAAACACATCGATATAGGGGAAGCTACAAGAGCAGCGCGAAAACACAGCGATATATGGGAATCTATGGGAGGTGCACGAAAGCAGAGCCATATGGGAGAAGGTATGAGAGGTGCAAGAAAACACAGCAATCTATTGGAAGCTATGGGAGGTGTGTGAAAAGACAGAGATATAGGAGAATGTATGAGAAATGCGCAAAAACACAGAGATGTAGGGGAAGCTATGAGAGTTGCGCAAAAACACAGCGATATGGGGAAGCTATGAGATGTCTGCGAAAAAATGCGTTATAGGGGCACGTATGAAAGGTGCGTGAAAACACATCAATACAGGTGAAGCTATGAGAGGTGCACAAAAACACAACGACATAGGGGAAGGTATGCGAGGTGTGCGAAAGCACGGCAATCTAGAGGAAGGTATGACAGGTGCGCGAAAACACAGTGATACAGGGGAAACGATGGACGGCGCACAAACGCACATCGATATACTTGAAGGTATGAGAGGTGCGCGAAAACACAACGATATAGGGGAAGCTATGTGAGGTGCGTGAAAACACAGCGATATAAGGGAAGCTATGAGAGGTGCACGAAAACATTGCAATTTTATGGAAAGCTATGAGAGGTGCACGAGAACACAATGATATAGGGGAAGGTATGATAGGCACGTGAAAACACAGCAATGTAGGGGAACCTATGGGAGGTGCACGGAAACACAGCGATATAGGGGAAGATATGAGAGGTGCGGGAAAACACATCGATATAGCGGAACCTATGAGACATGCGCGGAAACGCAGTGATATAGTGGAAGGTATGAGAGGTGCGCGGAAACACAGCGATATATAGGAAGCTATCGGAGGTGCACGAAAACAGAGCGTTTTAGGGAAAGGTATGAGAGTTGCAAGAAAACACAGCAATATAGGGGAAGCTACGGGAGGTGCGTGGAAAGACGGCGATATAGGTGAAGGTATGAGAAGTGCACGAAAACACAGCGATGGAGGGGAATCTATGCAAGGTGCGCGAGATCACAGCAATATGGGGGAATATATGAGAGGTACGCAAAAACACAGCGAATTGGGGAAAGCGATGAGAGGTGCACGAAAACATCGCAATATATGGGAAGCTATGAGAGGTGCGCAAAAACACGGCGAAAAATGGGAAGCTACGGGAGGTGCGCGAAAACGAACGATATAGGGGAAGGTATGAGAGGTGCGCGAAAACACGGTGATATGGGGAAGCTATGAGAGGGGAGCGTTATCTGAGCAATATATAGGACGGTATGAGAGGTGCACAAAAACACAGCGATATAGGGGAAGCTATGGGAGGTGCGCGAAAACATAGCGATATAGGGAAAGCTATAAGGGGTGCGCGAAAACGCAGCGATCTACGGGAAGTTATGAGAGGTGTGCGAAAACATCGCCATATATGGCAAGCTATGAGAGGAGTCCGAAATCACAGCGATAAAGGGGAAGATATGAGAGGTGCTCGATATCACAGCGATATAGGGGAAGATGTGAGAGGTGCGTGAAAACACGACGATATAGGGGAAGCTATGAGAGGTGCGAGAAAACACAACGATATAGGGGAATCTATGGGAGGTGCTCAAAAGCACAGAGATAATGGGAAGATATGGGAGGTGCGCAAAAACACGGTGATATGGGGAAGCTATGAGAGGGGAGCGTTATCTGAGCAATATATAGGACGGTATGAGAGGTGCACAAAAAGACAGCGATATAGGGGAAGCTATGGGAGGTGCGCGAAAACATAGCGATATAGGGAAAGCTATAAGGGGTGCGCGATCTACGGGAAGTTATGAGAGGTGTGCGAAAACATCGCCATATATGGCAAGCTATGAGAGGAGTCCAAAATCACAGCAATAAAGGGGAAGATATGAGAGGTGCTCGATATCACAGCGATATAGGGGAAGATGTGAGAGGTGCGTGAAAACACGACGATATAGGGGAAGCTATGAGAGGTGCGAGAAAACACGACGATATAGGGGAAGCTATGAGAGGTGCGAGAAAACACAACGATATAGGGGAATCTATGGGAGGTGCTCAAAAGCACAGCGATAATGGGAAGGTATGTGAGGTGCGCAAAAACACAGGGTTATAGGGTAAGATATGAGAGGTACACGAAATCACAGCGATATCGGGATGCTATGGGAGGTGTGCGAAAACACAGCGATATAGTGGAAGCTATGGGAGGTGTGTGAAAACACGGCATTATAGTAGAAAGTATGAGAGGTGAACGAAAACAGCGATGTAGGGGAAGGTATGAGCGGTGCACGAAAACACAGCAATATATGGGAAGCCATGGGAAGTGCATGACAACAGAGCGATACAGGGGGAAGTATCAGAGGAGTGAGAAAACACAGCAATATTGGGGAAGCTATGGGAGGTGAGCGAAAACACAGCGATATAGGGGAAGCTATGAGAGGTGCGCGAAAGCACAGCGATACAGGGGAAAGTATAAGTGGTGCGTGAAAACACAGCCATATGGGGGAATATATGGGAGGTGCACGAAAACACAGTGATAATGGGAAAGTATGGGAGGTGCGCAAAACACAGCGCTGTAGGGGAAGATATGAGAGATGCACGAAATCACAGCAATATCAGGGAAACTATGGGAGGTGTGCGAATACACAGTGATACAGGGGAAGCTATGTGATGTGTGTGAAAAGCTAGCGATCTAGGGGAAGCTACGAGAGGTGTACGAAAATATCGCCATATATGGCAAGCTATGAGAGGTGTGCTAAAACAGTGATATAGCGGAAGCAGTGGGAGGTATGCGAAAACACAGCAATACATGGGAAGTCATGAAAGCTGTTTGATAACACAGCGATATAGGGAAAGATGTGAGAGGTGCGCGAAAACGCGACGATATAGGGGAAGGTATCAGAGGTGTGTGAAAACACAATGATAATAGGGAAGCTATGGGAGGTGCGGGAAAACACAGAGATATAGGAGAAGCTATGAGAGGTGCGCAAAAACACAGTGATTTGGGGAAAGCGATGAGAGGTGCAGGAAAACATCACAATATATGGGTAGCTATGAAAGGTGCGCGAAAACACAGCGATATAGGGGAAGCTACGAGAGTTGCGCAATAACACATCGATATAGTGGAAGGTATAAGAGGTGCAAAAAAACTAAACGACATAGGGGGAGGTATGCGAGGAGCGCGAAAACTCGGCGAAATAGGGGAAGCTATGGAAGGTGCGCAAACATACATCGATATACTTGAATGTATGAGAGGTGCGAGAAAACACAATGATATAGGGGAATCTACGGGAGGTGCTCAAAAACACAGCGATAATGGGAAGTTATGGGAGGTGCGCTAAAACACAGGGCTATAGGGTAAGATATGAGATGTGCACGAAATCTCAGCGATATCGGGATGCTATGGGAGGTGTGCGAAAACACAGCGATACAGGGGAAGGTATAAGTGGTTCATGAAAACACAGCCATATTGGGGAATCTATAGGAGGTGCGCGAAAACACAGCGATTTGGGAAAAGCGATGAGAGGTGTCCGAGAACGTCGCAATATATGGGAAGCTATGAGAGGTGTGCGAAAACACGGCGAAAAAGGGGAAGCTATGCGAGGTGTATGAAAACACTGCGATATAGGGGAATGTATGAGAAGTGTGCGAAAACACACCGATAGAGTGGAAGGTATGAGAGGTGCGCAAAAACTCAACGATATAGCGGAAGGTATGCGAGGTGCGCGAAAACACATCGATATAGGGGAAGCCATGAGAGGGGAGCATTATCTGAGCGATATATGTGACGGTATGAGAGGTGCACAAAAACACAGCGATATAGGGGAAGCTATGGGAGGTGCGCGAAAACAGCGATATAGGGAAAGCTATGAGAGGTACGCGAAAACGCAGCAATATATGGGAAGCTAAGAGAGGTGCGCGAAAGCAGAGCGATATAGGGGAAGGTATGAGAGGTGAGAGAAAACACAGCGATATAGGGGAAGCTATGGGAGGTGCGCAAAAACATAGCGATATAGGGAAAGCTATGAGAGGTGCGCGAAAATGCAGCGATATATGGGAAGCTAAGAGAGCTGAGCGAAAGCAGAGCGATATAGGGGAAGGTATGAGAGGTGACAGAAAACACAGCGATATAGTGGAAGCTATGGGAGGTGTGTGAAAACACGGCATTATAGTAGAAAGTATGAGAGGTGAACGAAAACACAGCGATGTAGGGGAAGGTATGAGCGGTGCACGAAAACACAGCGATATATGGGAAGCCATGGGAAGTGCATGACAACAGAGCGATATAGGGGGAAGTATCAGAGGAGTGAGAAAACACAGCAATATTGGGGAAGCTATGGGAGGTGAGCGAAAACACAGCGATATAGGGGAAGCTATGAGAGGTGCGCGAAAACACGGTGATATGGGGAAGCTATGAGAGGGGAGCGTTATCTGAGCGATATATAGGATGGTATGAGAGGTGCACAAAAACACAGCGATATAGGGGAAGCTATGGGAGGTGCGTGAAAACACAGCGATATAGGGGAAGCTATGAGAGGTGCACGAAAACATTGCAATATATGGAAAGCTATGAGAGGTGCACGAGAACACAATGATATAGGGGAAGGTATGATAGGCACGTGAAAACACAGCAATGTAGGGGAACCTATGGGAGGTGCACGGAAACACAGCGATATAGGGGAAGTTATGAGAGGTGCGGGAAAACTCATCGATATAGCGGAACCTATGAGACATGCGCGGAAACGCAGTGATATAGTGGAAGGTATGAGAGGTGTGCGGAAACACAGCGATATATAGGAAGCTATCGGAGGTGCACGAAAACAGAGCGTTTTAGGGAAAGGTATGAGAGTTGCAAGAAAACACAGCAATATAGGGGAAGCTACGGGAGGTGCGTGGAAAGACGGCGATATAGGTGAAGGTATGAGAAGTGCACGAAAACACAGCGATGGAGGGGAATCTATGCGAGCTGCGCGAGATCACGGCAATATGGGGGAAGATATGAGAGGTACGCAAAAACACAGCGAATTGGGGAAAGCGATGAGAGGTGCACGAAAACATCGCAATATTTGGGAAGCTATGAGAGGTGCGCAAAAACACGGCGAAAAATGGGAAGCTACGGGAGGTGCGCGAAAACAGAACGATATAGGGGAATGTATGAGAGGTGCGCGAAAACACGGTGATATGGGGAAGCTATGAGAGGGGAGCGTTATCTGAGCAATATATAGGACGGTATGAGAGGTGCACAAAAACACAGCGATATAGGGGAAGCTATGGGAGGTGCGCGAAAACATAGCGATATAGGGAAAGCTATAAGGGGTGCGCGATCTACGGGAAGTTATGAGAGGTGTGCGAAAACATCGCCATATATGGCAAGCTATGAGAGGAGTCCAAAATCACAGCAATAAAGGGGAAGATATGAGAGGTGCTTGATATCACAGCGATATAGGGGAAGATGTGAGAGGTGCGTGAAAACACGACGATATAGGGGAAGCTATGAGAGGTGCGAGAAAACACAACGATATAGGGGAATCTATGGGAGGTGCTCAAAAGCACAGCGATAATGGGAAGGTATGGGAGGTGCGCAAAAACACAGGGTTATAGGGTAAGATATGAGAGGTACACGAAATCACAGCGATATCGGGATGCTATGGGAGGTGTGCGAAAACACAGCGATATAGTGGAAGCTATGGGAGGTGTGTGAAAACACGGCATTATAGTAGAAAGTATGAGAGGTGAACGAAAACACAGCGATGTAGGGGAAGGTATGAGCGGTGCACGAAAACACAGCGATATATGGGAAGCCATGGGAAGTGCATGACAACAGAGCGATATAGGGGGAAGTATCAGAGGAGTGAGAAAACACAGCAATATTGGGGAAGCTATGGGAGGTGAGCGAAAACACAGCGATATAGGGGAAGCTATGAGAGGTGCGCGAAAGCACAGCGATACAGGGGAAAGTATAAGTTGTGCGTGAAAACACAGCCATATGGGGGAATATATGGGAGGTGCACGAAAACACAGTGATAATGGGAAAGTATGGGAGGTGCGCAAAACACAGCGCTGTAGGGGAAGATATGAGAGATGCACGAAATCACAGCAATATCAGGGAAACTATGGGAGGTGTGCGAATACACAGTGATACAAGGGAAGCTATGTGATGTGTGTGAAAACACAGCGATCTAGGGGAAGCTATGAGAGGTGTACGAAAATATCGCCATATATGGCAAGCTATGAGAGGTGCGCAAAAACACGGCGAAAAATGGGAAGCTACGGGAGGTGCGCGAAAACAGAACGATATAGGGGAATGTATGAGAGGTGCGCGAAAACACGGTGATATGGGGAAGCTATGAGAGGGGAGCGTTATCTGAGCAATATATAGGACGGTATGAGAGGTGCACAAAAACACAGCGATATAGGGGAAGCTATGGGAGGTGCGCGAAAACATAGCGATATAGGGAAAGCTATAAGGGGTGCGCGAAAACGCAGCAATCTACGGGAAGTTATGAGAGGTGTGCGAAAACATCGCCATATATGGCAAGCTATGAGAGGAGTCCGAAATCACAGCGATAAAGGGGAAGATATGAGAGGTGCTCGATATCACAGCGATATAGGGGAAGATGTGAGAGGTGCGTGAAAACATGACGATATAGGGGAAGCTATGAGAGGTGCGAGAAAACACAACGATATAGGGGAATCTATGGGAGGTGCTCAAAAGCACAGAGATAATGGGAAGGTATGGGAGGTGCGCAAAAACACAGGGTTATAGGGTAAGATATGAGAGGTACACGAAATCACAGCGATATCGGGATGCTATGGGAGGTGTGCGAAAACACAGCGATGTAGGGGAAGGTATAAGAGGTGCATGAAAACACAGCCATATTGGGGAATCCATAGGAGGTGTGCGAAAACACAGCGATTTGGGGAAAGCGATGAGAGGTGTCCGAGAATGTCGCAATATATGGGAAACTATGAGAGGTGTGCGAAAACACGGCGAAAAAGGGGAAGCTATGCGAGGTGTATGAAAACACTGCGATATAGGGGAATGTATTTGAAGTGCGCGAAAACACACCGATAGAGTGGAAGGTATGAGAGGTGCGCAAAAACTCAACGATATAGCGGAAGGTATGCAAGGTGCCTGAAAACACATCTATATAGGGGAAGCCATGAGAGGGGAGCGTTATCTGAGCGATATATAGGACGGTATGAGAGGTGCACAAAAACACAGCGATATAGGGGAAGCTATGGGAGGTGCGCGAAAACATAGCGATATAGGGAAAGCTATGAGAGGTGCGCGAAAACGCAGTGATATATGGGAAGCTACGACAGGTGCGCGAAAACAGCGTGATATAGGGGAAGTTATGAGAGGTGAGAGAAAACACAGCGATATAGTGGAAGCTATGGTAGGTGAGTGAAAGGACGGCATTATAGTAGAAAGTATGAGAGGTGCACGAAAACTCTGCGATGTAGGGGAAGGTATGAGTGGTGCACGAAAACACAGCGAAATATGGGAAGCCATGGGAAGTGTATGACAACAGAGCGATATAGGGGAAAGTATCAGAGGAATGAGAAAACACAGCGATATTGGGGAAGCTATGGGAGGTGTGCGAAAACATGACGATATAGGAGACGCTATGTGAGGTGCCCGAAAACACAGCGATCTACGGGAAGTTATGAGAGGTGTGCGAAAACATCACCATATATGGCAAGCTATGAGAGGTGTGCGAAAACACAGCGATACAGGGGAAGGTATGAGAGGTGCTGGATAACACAGCGATATAGGGGAAGATGTGAGAGGTGCGTGAAAACACGACGATATAGGGGAAGCTATAAGAGGTGCGCGAAAACACAATGATATTAGGGAAGTTATGGGAGGTGCGCGAAAACATCGCCATATATGGCAAGCTATGAGAGGTGTGCGAAAACACAGCAATATAGGGGAAGCTATGTGAGGTGCACCAGAACACGGCAATATGGGGGAAGATATGAGAGGTGTGCAAAAACACAGCGATTTGGGGAAAGCGATGAGAGGTGCGCAAAAAAATCGCAATATATGGGAAGCTATGAGAGGTGTGCGAAAACACGGCGAAAAAGGGGAAGCTATGCGAGGTGCGAGAAAACACAGCGATATAGGGGAAGGTATGAGACATCTGCGAGAAAACGCGTTATATGGGCAGGTATGAGAGGTGCGCGAAAACACATCGATACAGGGGAAGCTACGAGAGGTACGTGAACACATCGATATAGTGGAAGGTATGAGAGGTGCGCTAAAACACAACGATATAGAGGAAGGTTTGCGAGGTGCGCGAAACCACGGCGATATAGGGGAAGCTATGAGAGGAGAGCATTATCTCAGCGATAATTGGACGGTATGAGAGGTGCACAAAAACACAGCCATATAGGGGAAGCTATGGGAGGTCCGCGAATGCATAGCGATATAGGGAAAGCTATGAGAGGTGCGCGTATACGCAGCGATATAGGGGAAGCTACGAGAGGTGCGCGAAAACAGAGCGATATAGGAGAAGGTATGAGAGCTCTGCGAGAAAACGCGTTATAGGGGCAGGTAAGAGAGGTGCGCGAAAACACATCGATACAGGGGAAACTACGAGAGGTGCCCGAACTTATCGATATAGTGGAAGGTATGAGAGGTGCGCAAAAACTCAACGAAATAACGGAAGGTATTCGAGGTGCGCAAAAACTCAGCGATATAGGGGAAGATATGAGAGGTGCACGAAAACACAGTGATATAGGGGAAGCTATGAGAGGGGAGCATTATCTGAGCGATATATGGACGGTATAAGAGGTGCACAAAAACACAGCGATATAGGAAACGCTATGAGAGGTGCGTGAAAACGCAATGATATATGGGAAGCTACGAGGTGTGCGCGAAAACACAGTGATACAGGGGAAGCTATGAGAGGGCTGTAAAAACACGCGTTATAGGGGTAGGTATGAGAAAAATGCGAAAACTCATCGATATCAGGGAAGCTACGAGAGGTGCGCGAAAACACGTTGATATATGGAAGATATGAGAGGTGCACAAAAACAACACGATATAGGGGTAGGTATGCGAGTTGCGCGAAAACACAGCGATATTGGGGAAGCTAAGAGAAGTGCGCGAAAGCAGAGCGATATAGGGGAAGGTATGAGAGGTGAGAGAAAACACAGCTATATAGTGGAAGCTATGGGAGGTGTGTGAAAGCACGGCATTATATTAGAAAGTATGAGAGGTACACGAAAACACAGCGATGTAGGGGACGCTATGTGAGGTGCCCGAAAACACAGCGATCTATGGGAAGTTATGAGAGGTGTGCGAAAACATCGCCATATATGACAAGCTATGAGAGGTGTGCAAAAACATCGCCATATATGGTAAGCTATGAGAGGTGAGCGAAAACAGCGATATAGCGGAAGCTATGGGAGGTATGCGAAAACAAAGCAATTAGGGGAAGATGTGAGAAGTGCGCGAAAACACGATGATATAGGGGAAGCAATAAGACGTACGCGAAAACACAGCGATATAGGGGAAGGTATCAGAGGTGTGCGAAAACACAATGATATTGTGGAAGGTATTGGAGGTACTGGAAAACACAGCGATATAGGAGAAGCTATGAGAGGTGTGCGAAAACACAATGATACAAGGGAAGCTATGAGAGGTCTGTAAAAACACGCGTTATAGGGGCAGGTATGAGAAAAATGCGAAAACTCATCGATATCAGGGAATCTACGAGAGGTGCGCGAAAACACATTGATATATGGAAGATATGAGAGGTGCACAAAAACAACACGATATAGGGATAGGTATGTGAGTTGCGCGAAAACACAGCGATATAGGGGAAGGTATGAGAGATCTGCGAGAAAACGCGTTATATTGGCAGGTATGAGAGGTTCGCGAAAACACATCGATACAGGGGAAGCTACGAGAGGTGCGTGAACACATCGATATAGTGGAAGGTATGAGAGGTGCGCAAAAACATAATAATATAGCGGAAGGTGTGTGAGATGCGCGAAAACACGGCGATATAGGGGAAGCTATGAGAGGTGTGCGAAAACAGCGATATGGCAGAAGCAGTGGGAGGTATGCGAAAACACAGCAATATATGGGAAGCCATGAAAGCTGTTTGATAACACAGCGATATAGGGAAAGATGTGAGCGGTTCGCGAAAACCTGGCGATATAGCGTAAGGTATCAGAGGTGTGCGAAAACACAGTGATATTGGGGAAGCTATGGGAGGTGCGGGAAAACACAGCGATATAGGAGAAGCTATGAGAGGTGCGCAAAAACACAGTGATTTCGGGAAAGCGATGAGAGGTGCGGGAAAACATCGCAATATATGGAAGGCAATGAGAGGTGCGCGAAAACATGGCGAAAAATCTGACGCTATGGGAGATTCGTGAAAACACATCGATACTGTGGAAGGTATGAAAGGTGCGCGAAAACACAACGATATATGGGAAGCTATCAGAGGTCTGCAAAACCACGTGTTATAGGGGCAGGTATGAGAAGTGTGCCAAAACACATCGATACTAGGGAAGCTACGAGAGGTGCGCAATAACACATCGATATAGTGGAAGGTATAAGAGGTGCACAAAAACAAAACGACATAGGGGTAGGTATGCGAGGAGCACGAAAACACAGAGATATAGAGGAAGCTATGGAAGGTGTACAAACACACATCGATATACTTGAAGGTATGAGAGGTGCGCGAAAACACAACGATATAGGGGAAGCTATGCAAGGTGCGCGAAAACACAACGATATAGGGGAAGCTATGAGAGCTGCGAGAAAACACAGCGATATAGGGGAATCTATGGGAGGTGCTCGAAAACACAGCTATAATGGGAAGGTATGGGAGGTGCGCAAAAACACAGCACTATAGGGTAAGATATGAGAGGTGCACAAAATCACAGCGGTATCGGGGAAGCTATGGGAGGTGTGCGAAAACACAGCAAAACAGGGGAAGGTATAAGAGATGCATGAAAACACAGCCATATTGGGGAATCTATGGGAGGTGCGCAAAAACACAGCGATTTGGGGAAAGCGATGAGAGGTATCCGAAAACATCGCAATATATGGGAAGCTAAAAGAGGTGCACGAAAACACGGCGAAAAAAGGGAAGCTATGGGAGGTGTATGAAAATACAGCGATATAGGGGAAGGTATGAGAATTGCGCGAAAACACATCGATATAGTGTAAGGTATGCGAGGTGCGCGAAAACACAGCGATATAGGGGAAGCTATGAGGTCTGCGAGGAAACGCATTATAGTGGCAGGTATGACAGGTGCGCAAAACCTCAATGATATAGCGGAAGGCATGTGAGGTGCGCAAAAACACAGCGATATAGGGGAAGCTATGAGAGGTGCACGAAAACACGGTGATATAGGGGAAGCTATGAGAGGGGAGCGTTATCTGAGCGATATATGGGACGGTATGAGAGGTGCACAAAAACACAGCGATATAGGGGAATCTATGGGAGGTGCGCGAAAACATAACGATATAGGGAAAGCTATGAGAGGTGCGCAAAAACGCAGCGATATATGGGAAGCTACGAGAGGTGCGCGAAAACAGAGCGATATAGGGGAAGGTATGAGAGGTGAAAGAAAACACAGCAATATAGTGGAAGCTATGGGAGGTGTGTGAAAACACGGCATTATAGTAGAAAGTATGAGAGGTGCACAAAAACACAGCGATGTAGGGGAAGGTATGAGTAGTGCACGAAAAAACAGCGATATTTGGGAAGCCATGGGAAGTGCATGACAACAGAGCGATATAGTGGAAAGTATCAGAGGAGTGAGAAAACACAACGATATTGGGGAAGCTATGCGAGGTGTGCGAAAACATGGCAATATAGGAGACGCTATGTGAGGTGCCCGAAAACACAGTGATCTACAGGAAGTTATGAGAGGTGTGTGAAAACATCGCCATATATGGCAAGCTATGAGAGGTGAGCGAAAACACAGCGATACAGGGGAAGGTATGAGAGGTGCTCGATAACACAGCGATATAGGGGAAAATGTGAGAGGTGCGCGAAAACACAACGATATAGGGGAATGTATCAGAGGTGTGCGAAAACACAATGATATTAGGGAAGCTATGGGAGGTGTGCGAAAACACAGCGATACAGGGGAAGGTATGAGACGTGCGCGACAACACAGCCATATTGGGGAAGCTATAAGTGGTGCGCGAAAACACAGCAATGTAGGGGAAGTTATGGGAGGTGCACGACAACACAGCGACATAGGGGAAGGTTTCAGAGGTGAGAGAAAACACAGCGATGTAGGGGAAGCTATGGGAGGTGCGAGAAAACACAGCAATATAGGGGTAGGTATGCGAGGTGCGTGAAAACACAGTGCTATATGTGAAATTATGGGAGGTTCGCTAAAACACGGTGATATAGGCACAGCTGTGAAAGGTCAGCAAAAACACAGCGATATAGGGGAAGGTATGAGAGGTGCACGAAAACACAGCGATTTGGGGGAAACTATGAGAGGTGCGTGAAATCAATGCAATATATGGAGAGCTATGAGAGGTGCACGAAAACACAGCAACAGAGGGGAGGGTATGATAGGAATGCAAATACACAGCGATGTAGGTAAACCTATGGGAGGTGCATGAAAACACAGCGATATAGGCGAAGTTGTGAGCGGTGCGCGAAAACACCGATATAGCGGAGGCTACGAGAGGTGCGCGAAAACACAGCGATATAGTGGAAGGTATGAGAGGTGCGTGAAAACACAATGATAGATGGGAAGCTATGGGGGGTGCACGAAAACAGAACGATATAGGGGAAGGTATGAGAGGGGCAAGAAAACACAGCAATATAGTGGAAGCTATGGGAGGTGCGTGAAAAGACCGAGATATAGGAGAATCTATGAGAAATGCGTGAAAACACAGAGATGTAGGGGAAGGTATGAGGGGTGCGCGAGAACACAGCGATATATGGGAAGCCAGGGGAGGTGCACGGCAACAGAGAGATATAGGGGACGCTATGGGAGGTGCGTGAAAACACAGCGATCTAAGGGAAGTTATGAGAGGTGTGCGAAAATATCGCTATATATGGCAAGCTATGAGAGGTGTGCTAAAACAGCGATATAGCGGAAGCAGTGGGAGGTATGCGAAAACACAGCAATATATGGGAAGCCATGAAAGCTGTTAGATAACACAGCGATATAGGGAAAGATGTGAGAGGTGTGCGAAAACTCGGCAATATAGGGGAAGGTATCAGAGGTGAGCAAAAACACAATGATATTGGGGAAGCCATGGGAGGCGCGGGAAAACACAGCGATATAGGAGAAGCTATGAGAGGTGCGCAAAAACACAGTGATTTGGGGAAAGAGTGACAGGTGCGGGAAAACATTGCAATATATGGGAAGCTATGAGAGGTGCGCGAAAACACGGCGAAAAATGGGAAGTTATGGGAGATGCGTGAAAACACAGCGATATAGGGGAGGTATGAGAGGTGGTGAAAACACAACGATATAGAGGAAGGAATGCGAGGTGCGCAAAAGCACAGCGATATAGGGGAAGCCACGGGAGTTGTGCGAAAACAGCGATATAGGGGAAGCTATGAGAGATGTGCGAAAACACAGCGATATAGGGGAAGCCACGGGAGTTGTGTGAAATCACAGCGATGTCGGGGAAGCTATGGGAGGTGTGTGAGTGCACAGCGATACAGGGGAAGGTATAAGAGGTGCACGAAAACACAGCCATATTGGGGAATCTATGGGAGTTGCGCGAAAGCACAGCGATGTAGAGGAAGCTAGGTGAGGTGTACCAGAACACGGCAATATGGGGGAAGATATGAGAGGTGCGCGAAAACACGGTGAAAAAGGGGAAGCTATGCAAGGTGCGTGAAAACACAGCGATATAGGGGAAGGTATGAGAAGTGCGCGAAAACACATCGACATAGTGGAAGGTATGTGAGGTGCGCAAAAACATAGCGATATAGGGGAATCAATGAGAGGTCTGAGAGAAAACGCGTTATAGGGGCAGTTATGTGAGGTGCGCGAAAACACATCGATACAGGGGAAGCTACGAGAGGTGCGCAAAATCACATTGATATAGTGGAAGGCATGAGTGGTGCACAAAAACACAACGACATAGGGGCCGGTTTGCGAGGTGCACAAAAACACATCGATATAGGGGAAGCTATGAGAGGTGCGCGAAAACACGGCGCTATAGGGGATGGGATAAGAGGTGCGCGAGAACACATCAATACAGGGGAAGCTACGAGAGGTGCGCGAAAACACGGCGCTATAGGGGATGGGATAAGAGGTGCGCGAGAACACATCAATACAGGGGAAGCTACGAGAGGTGCGCGAACACATCGATATAGTGGAAGGTATGAAAGGTGCGCAAAAACTCAAAGATATAGTGGAAGGTATGCAAGGTGCGCGAAATCACAGCGATATAGGGGAAGCTATGAGAGGTGCGTGAAAACACGGCGATATAGGGGAAGCTATGAGAGAGGAGCATTATCTCAGCGATATATGGGACGGTATGAGAGCTGCACAAAAACACAGCGATATAGGGGAAGCTATGGGAAGTGCGCGAAAACATAGCGATATAGGGAAAGCTACGAGAGGTGCGCGAAAACAGAGCGATATAGGGGAAGGTATGAGAGGTGAAAGAAAACACAACGATACAGTGGAAGCTATGGGAGGTGTGTGAAAACACGGCATTACAGTAGAAAGTATGAGAGGTGGACAAAAACACAGCGATGTAGGGGATGGTATGAGTGGTGCACGAAAACACAGCGATATATGGGAAGCCATGGGAAGTGCACGACAGCAGAGTGATATAGGGGAAGGTATCAGAGGAGTGAGAAAACATAGCGATATATATGGGAAGCTATGGGAGGTGTGCGAAAACATGGCGATCTAGGAGACGCTATGTGAGGTGCGCGAAAACACAGCGATCTAGGGGAATTTATGAGAAGTGTGCGAAAACATCGCCATAGATGGCAAGCTATGAGAGGTGTGCGAAAACAGCGATATAGCGGAAGATATATATATATATATATATATCTTAACAAGATAAGAGCCCATGGAATTACAGGGAAGTTACATACGTGGATAGAGTTTTGGCTGATTGGCAGGAAGCAGAGAGTGGGAATAAAGGGATCCTATTCTGGTTGGCTGCCGGTTACCAGTGGTGTTCCACAGGGATCAGTGTTGTGGCTGCTTCTTTTTACATTGTACATCAACGATTTGGGTTATGGAATAGATGGCTTTGTGGCTAAGTTTGCTGACGATACGAAGGTAGGTGGAGGGGCTGGTAGTGCTGAGGAAGCGGAGAGTCTGCAGAGGGACTTGGATAGATTGGAAGAATGGGCAGAGAAGTGGCAAATGAAGTACAATGTTGGAAAATGTATGGTTATGCACATTGGCAGAAAAAATAAACGGGCAGACTATTATTTAAATAGGGAAAGAATTCAAAGTTCTGAGATGCAACGGGACTTGGGAGTGCTCGTATGGGATTCCCTTAAAGTTAACCTCCAGGTTGAGTCAGTAGTGAAGAAGGTGAATGCAATGTTGGCATTCATTTCTAGAGGAACAGAGTATAGGAGCAGGGATGTGATGTTGAGGCTCTATAAGGCGCTGGTGAGACCTCACTTGGAGTACTGTGGGCAGTTTTGGTCTCCTTATTTAAGAAATGATGTGCTGACTTTGGAGAGGGTGCAGAGAAGATTCACTAGAATGATTCCGGGAATGAGAGGGTTAACATATGAGGAACGTTTGTCTGTTCTTGGACTGTATTCTTTGGAGTTTAGGAGAATGAGGGGAGACCTCATAGAAACATTTTGAATGTTAAAAGGCATGGACAGAGTGGATGTGGCAAAGTTGTTTCACATGATGGGGGAATCTAGTATGTGAGGGCATGACTTAAGGATTGAAGGGCGCCCTTTCAGAACAGAAATGCGAAGAAATTTTTTTAGTCAGAGGGTGGTGAATCTATGGAATTTATTGCCACGGGCAGCAGTGGAGGCCAAGTCATTGGGTGTATTTAAGGCAGAGATTGATAGGTATCTGAGTAGCCAGGGCATCAAAGGTTATGGTGAGAAGGCGGGGGAGTGGGACTAAATAGGAGAAAATGGATCAGCTCATGATAAAATGGCGGAGCAGACTCGATGGGCCGAATGGCCTACTTCTGCTCCTTATGGTCTTATGGTATGGGACATGCGCGAGAACACAGTGATATCATTGAAGGTAAGAGAGGTGCGCTAAAACACAGCGATGTAGGAGAGTGTATGAGAGGTGCGCGAAAACATAGCAATATAGGGGAAGTTATGAGAGGTGAAAGAAAACATAGCGATATAGTGGAAGCTATGGGAGGTATGGGAAAACACAGCAATATAGGGGAAGCTATGGGAGGTATGCGAAAACACAGCGGGATAGGGGAAGCTATGAAAGCTGCCCGATAACACAGCGACATAGGGAAAGATGTGAGAGGTGCGCGAAAACACGACGATATAGGGGAAGCTATGAGAGATGCGCGAAAACGCAGCGATATATGGGAAGCTACGAGAGGTGCGCGAAAACAGAGCGATATAGGGGAAGGTATCAGAGGTGAAAGAAAACACAGCGATATAGTGGAAGCTATGCGAGGTGTGTGAAAAGACGGAGATATAGGAGAAGAAATCAGAAATGCGCGAAAACAGAGATGTAGGGGAAGCTATGAAAGGTCTGCGAAAAACGCGTTATAGGGGCAGGTATGAAAGGTGCGCAAAAACACATCGATACAGGGGAAGGTATGAGAGGAGGACAAAAACACGACATAGGGGAAGGTATGCGAGGTGCGTGAAAACACGGCGATCTAGGGGAAGGTATGAGAGGTGCGCGAAAACACAGCGATATAGGGGAAGCTATGAGAGGTGCCAGAAAACAAAGTGATATAGGGGAAGCTATGGATGGTGCGCAAACAGACATCGATGTACCTGAAGGTATGAGAGGTGCGCGAAAACACAGCGATATAGGGGAAGCCATGGGAGGTGGGTGACAACGGAGCAATATAGAGAAAGGTAACAAAGGTGCGAGAAGACACAGCGATATAGGGGAAGCTATGGGAGGTGCATGAAAACATGTCGATATAGGGGAATCTCTGTGAGGAGCGTGAAAACACAGTGATCTAGGGGAAGGTATGAGAGGTTTGTGAAAATATAGCAATATATGGCAGGCTATGAGGGGTGTGCAAAAACAGCGAGAAGCGGAAGCTATGGGAGGTATGCAAAAACACAGCAATATAGGGGAAGCTATGAGAGCTGCTTCATGACACAGCGCTTTGGGGTAGATGTGAGAGGTACGCGAAAAGACGGCGATCTAGGGGAAACTATAAGAGGTGAGCGAAAACACAGCGATATACGGGAAGGTATCAGAGGTGTGTGAAAACACAATGATATTGGGGAAGCTATGTGAGGTGCGGGAAAACACAGCAATATAGGAGAAGCTATGAGAGGTGCACGAAAGCACAGCCATATTGGGGAAGCTATGGGAAGTGCACGAAAACACAGCGATAATGGGACGGTATGGGAGGTGCACGACAACAGAGCGATATAGGGGAAGGATTCAGAGGTGCGAGAAAACACAGCGATATAGGGGAAGCTATGGGAGATGCGCGAAAACACTGCAATATACGGGATGCTCTGAGACATGCGCGAAAACACAGCGATATAGGGGTAGGCATGCGAGGTGCGTGAAAACACAGTGATATATGGGAAGCTATGGGAGGTGCGCGAAAACACGGCGATATAGGGGAAGGCATGAGAGGTGCGCGAAAACACAGCGATATAGGGGAAGCTATAAGAGGTGCCAGAAAACAAAGTGATATAGGGGAAACTATGGATGGTGCGCAAACACACATCGATGTACCTGAATGTATGAGAGGTGCGCGAGAAAGAAACGATATAGAGGAAGCGATGTGAGGTACGCGAAAGCACAGCGATATAGGGGAAGCTATGAGAGGTGCCAGAAAACACAGCGATGTAGGGGAACCTATGGGAGGTGCATAATAACAGAGTGATATGGGGGAAGGTATGAGAGGTGCGAGAAAACAAGGCGATATAGGAGAACGTATGAGAGGTGCACGAAAACACAGCGATATAGGGGAAGCCATGGGAGGTGTGTGACAACGGAGCGATATAGGGGAAGCTATGGGAGGTGCATGAAAACATGGCGATATAGGGCAAGCTCTGTGAGGAGCGTGAAAACACAGCGATCTAGGGGAAGGTATGAGAGGTTTGTGAAAATATAACAATATAGGGCAGGCTATGAGGGGTGTGCGAAAACAGCGAGAAAGCGGAAGCTATGGGAGGTATGCAAAACACAGCAATATAGGGGAAGCTATGAGAGCTGCTTCATGGCACAGCGATATAGGGGTAGATGTGAGAGGTACGAGAAAAGACGGCGATCTAGGGGAAGCTATAAGAGGTGAGCGAAAATACAGCAATATACGGGAAGGTATCAGAGGTGTGCGAAAACACAATGATATTGGGGAAGCTATGTGAGGTGCGGGAAAACACAGCAATATAGGAGAAGCTATGAGAGGTGCGCGAAAGCACAGCCATATTGGGGAAGCTATGGGAAGTGCACGAAAACACAGCGATAATGGGACGGTATGGGAGGTGCACGACAACAGAGCGATATAGGAGAAGGTTTCAGAGGTGCGAGAAAACACAGCGATATAGGGGAAGTTATGGGAGGTGCGCGAAAACACTGCAATATACGGGATGCTCTGAGACGTGCGCGAAAACACAGCGATATAGGGGTAGGTATGCGAGGTGCGTGAAAACACAGTGATATATGGGAAGCTATGGGAGGTGCGCGAAAACACAGCGATATAGGCACACCTGTGAGAGGTCAGCAAAAACACAGCGATTTAGGGGAAGGTATGAGAGGTGCGCAAAAACAGAAGAATATAGGGGAACGATGCGAGGTGTGCGAAAACACAGCGATACAGGGGAAACTATGAGAGGTGCACGAAAACAGTGATTTGGGGGAAGCAATGAGAGGTGCACAAAAACATTGCAATATATGGAAAGCTATGAGAGCTGCACGAGAACACAGTGATATAGGGGAAGGTATGATAGGCACTCGAAAACAGAGCGATGTAGAGGAAGGTATGAGAGGTGAACGAAAACACAAGGATGGAGGGGAAGCTATGCGAGGTGCGCCAGATGACGGCAATATGTGAGATAATATGGAAGGTATGCAAAAACACAGCGATTTGGGGAAAGTGATGAGAGGTGCGCGAGAACACAGTGTTATACGGGAAGGTATGATAGGCACTCGAAAACAGAGCGATGTAGGGGAACCAATGGGAGGTGCATGAAAACACAGCGATATAGGGGAAGTTATGAGAAGTGCCAGAAAACACAGTGATACAGGGGAAGCTATGGAAGGTGGGCAAACTCACTTCGATGTACCTGATGGTATGTGAGGTGCGCGAAAACAAGGTGATATAGGAGAAAGTATGAGAGGTGTACGAAAACACAGTGATATATGGAAAGCTATGGGAGGTTTGCGACAATGGAGCGGTATAGGGGAAGGTAACAGAGGTGCGAGAAGACACAGCGATATAGGGAAAGCTATGGGAGGTGCGCGAAAACACAGCAATATAGGGGAAGCTCTGAAACATGCGCGAAAACACAGCGATATGGGGTAGGTATGCGAGGTGTGTGAAAACACAGTGATATATGTGAAGATATGGGAGGTGCACGAAAACACGGCGATATAGGCACAGCTGTGAGAGGTCAGCAAAAACAGAGCGATATAGGGGAAGGTATGAGAGGTGCGCGAAAATAAAGCAATGTAGGGGACCTATGTGAGGTGTGTGAAAACACAGTGATTTGGGGGAAGCTATGAGAGGTGCACAAAAACATTGCAATATATGGAAAGCTATGAGAGCTGCACGAGAACACAGTGATATAGGAGAAGGTATGATAGGCACTCGAAAACAGAGAGATGTAGGAGAAGGTATGAGAGGTGCGCAAAAACACAACAACATAGGGGACGTTATGCGAGGTGCGCAAAAACACGGCGATCTAGGGGAAGGTATGAGAGGTGCGCGAAAACACAGCGACATTGGGGAAGCTATGAGACGTGCCAGAAAACACAGTGATATAGGGTAAGCTATGGAAGGTGCGCAAACACACATCGATATACCTGAAGGTATGAGACGTGCGCGAAAACAAGGTGATATAGGAGAAAGCATGAGATGTGCACGAAAACACAGCGATATATGGGAAGTTATGGGAGGTTTGCGACAACGGAGCGATATAGGGGAAGGTAACAGAGGTGCGAGAAGACACAACGAAATAGGGGAAGCTATGGGAGGTGCACGAAAACATGGCAATCTAGGGGAAGCTATGAGAGTTTTGCGAAAATATAGCAGTATATAGCAGGGTATGAGATGTGTGCGAAAACAGCGAAAAAGCGATAGCTATGGGAGGTATGCGAAAACACAGCAATATAGGGGAAGCTATGAGAGCTGTTTGATAACACAGCGATATAGGGGTAGGTGTGAGAGGTACGCGAAAATACGGCGATCTAGGGGAAGCTATAAGAGGTGAGCGAAAACACAGCAATATACGGGAAGGTATCAGAGGTGTGCAAAAACACAATGATATTGGGGAAGCTAAGTGATGTGTGGGAAAATACTGCAATCTAGGAGAAGCTATGAGAGGTGCGCAAAAGCACAGCCATATTGGGGAAGCTATGGGAAGTGCACGAAAACACAGCGATAATGGCACGGTACGGTAGGTGCACGACAACAGAGTGATATAGGGGAAGGTTTCAGAGGTGAGAGAAAACACAGTGATATAGGGGAAGCTATGGGAGGTGTGTGAAAACACAGCGATATAGGGGTAGGTATGCGAGGTGTGTCAAAACACAATGATATTTGGGAAGCTATGCCAGGTGTGCGAAAACACAACGATATAGTGGAAGCTATGAGAGGTGCGTGAAAACACAGCGATTTGGGGGAAGCTATGGGAGGTGCACGAAAACATTGCAATATATGGAAAGCTATGAGAGCTGCACAAGAACACAGTGATATAGGGGAAGGTATGATAGGCACTCGAAAACAGAGAGATGTAGGGGAAGGTATGAGAGGTGCGCAAAAACACAACAACATAGGGGACGTTATGCGAGGTGCGCGAAAACATAGCGATATCTGGGAAGCTATGGGAGGTGCATGAAAACAGAGCGATGGAGGGGAAGCTATGTGAGGTGTGCGAAAATATCGCCATATATGGCAAGCTATGAGAGGTGTGCAAAAACAGCGATTAGCGGAAGCAGTGGGAGGTATGCGAAAACACAGCAATATAGGGGAAGCTTGAAAGCTGCTTGATAACACAGCGATATAGGGAAAGATATGAGAGGTGCGTGAAAACGCGGCGATATAGGGGAAGGTATCAGAGGAGTGCGAAAACACAATGATATTGGGGAAGCTATGTGAGGTGCGGGAAAACACAGCAATATAGGAGAAACTCTGAGAGGAGCGCATAAACACAGTGATTTGGGGAAAGCGATGAGAGGTGCGGGAAAACATCACAATATATGGGAAGCTATGATAGGTGCGCGAAAACACGGCGAAAAATGGGTAGTTATAGAAGGTGCATGAGAAAACAGCAATATGGGGAAGGTATGAGAGGTGGCGAAAACACATCGATATAGTGGAAGGTATTCGAGGTGCGCGAAAACACAGCTATATAGGGGAAGCTATGAGAGGTCTGCAAAAACACGCGTTATAGGGGCAGGTATGAGAGGTGCGTGAAAACACATCAATACCAGGGAAGCTACAAGAGGTGCGCAAACACACATCGATATAGGGCAAGCTATGGGAGGTGCATGAAAACACAGCGTTATGGGAGAAAGTATGAGAGGTGCACGAAAACAGAGTGATGTAGGCGAAGGTATGAGAGGTGCGCGAAAACTCAGCGATATATGGGAAGCCATGGGAAGTGCACGACAACAGCCATATATAGGGGAAGGTGGCAGAGGTGCGTGAAAACACAGCGATCTAGGGGAAGCTATGAGAGGTTCACGAAAACATGGCAATATAGGGGAAGCTCTTTGAGGAGCGTGAAAACACAGCGATCAAGAGGAATCTCTGAGAGGTTTGCGAAAATATAACAATATATGGCAAGCTATGAGAGGTGTACGAAAACAGCAAGGAAGCGGAAACAATGGGAGGTATGCAAAAACACAGCAATATAGGGGAAGCTATGAGAGCTGCTTGATAACACAGCGATATGGGGTAGATGTGAGAGATGCGCGAAAACACCGCGATCTAGGTGAAGCTATAAGAGGTGAGCGAAAACACAGCGATATACGGGAAGGTATCAGAGGTGTGCGAAAACTCAATGATATTGGGGAAGCTATGTGAGATGCGGGAAAACAGAACAATATAGGAGAAGCTATGAGAGGTGCGCGAAAGCACAGCTATATTGGGGAAGTTATGGGAAGTGCACGACAACACAGCGATAATGGGACGGTATGGGAGGTGCACGACAACAGAGCGATATAGGGGAAGGTTTCAGAGGTGAGAGAAAACACAACGATATAGGGGAAGCTATGGGAGGTGCAAGAAAACACAGCAATATAGGGGTAGGTATGTGAGGTGTTTGAAAACACAGTGCTATATGGGAAATTATGGGAGGTTCGCAAAAACACGGTGATATAGGCACAGCTGTGAAAGGTCAGCAAAAACTCAGCGATTTGGGGAAGCTATGAGAGGTGCACGAAAACTTTGCAATATATGGAAATCTATGACAGGTGCATGAGAATACAGCGATATAGGGGAAGAAATGATAGGCACGCAAAAACACAGCGATGTAGGGGAACCTATGGGAGGTGCATGAAAACGCAGTGATATAGGGGAAGCTACAAGAGGTGCGCGGAAACGCAGCGATACAGTGGAAAGTATGAGAGGTGCGCGAAAACACAGCAATATATGGGAAGCTATGGGAGGTGCACAAAAACAGCGATATAGGGGAAGGTAATGAGAGGTACAAGAAAACACAGCAATATAGTGGAAGCTACGGGAGGTGCGTGGAAAGACGGCGATATAGGTGAAGGTATGAGAGGTGCGTGAAAACACAGCGATGGAGGGGAAGCTGTGCGAGGTGTGCTAGATCACAGCAATATGGGCGAGGATATGAGAGGTACGCAAAAACACAGCATTTGGGGATAGCGATGAGAGGTGTGCAAAAACATCACAATATATGGGAAGCTATGAGAGGTGCGCGAAAACACGGCGAAAAATAGGAAGCTATGGGAGGTGCGAGAAAACAGAGTGATATAGGAGAAGGTATGAGGGGTGCGAGAAAACACAGTGATATAGGGGAAGCTATGGGAGGTGCGTGAAAACCCGGCATTATGGGAGAAAGTATGAGAGGTGTGCGAAAACACAGCAATATAGGGGAGTTATGAAAGGTCTGCGAAAACACGGCGATATAGGTGAAAGTATGAGAGGTGCGCGAAAAGTCAGTGATATGGGGGAAGCTCTGAGAGGTGCTCGAAAACACTGCGATATTGGGGAACATATGAAAGGTGCGCAAAAACACATCAATATAGGCGAAGCTACGAGAGGTGTGCGAAAATACATTGATATAGTTGAAGGTGTGAGAGGTGTGGGAAAACACGACGATATAGGAGAAGCTATGTGAGGTGCTCGAAAACACAACGATATAAGGGAAGCTATGAGAGGTGCAAGGAAACACAGTGATATTTGGGAAGCTATGGGAGGCGCGTGAAGACATAGCGATATAGGGAATACTATGAGAGGTGCGTGAAAATGCAGCGATATATCGGAAGCTACGGGAGGTGCGCGAATACAGAGCAATATAGGGGAATGTATGAGAGGTGCGCGAAAACACAGCGACGTAGGGGAAGGTATGAGAGGTGCACGAAAGCACGGCGTTATAGGGGAAGCTCTTTGAGGAGCATGAAAACACAGCGATCTAGGGGAATCTATGAGAGGTTTGCGAAAATATAGCAATATATGGCAAGCTAAGAGAGGTGTGCAAAAACAGCGAGAAACCGGAAGCTATGGGAGGTATGCGAAAACACAGCAATATAGGGGAAGCTATGAGAGCTGCTTGATAACACAGCGATATAGGGGTAGATGTGAAAGGTGCGCGAAAACACGGCGATCTAGGGGAAGCTATAAGAGGTGAGCGAAAACAGAGCGATATACGGGAAGGTTTCAGAGGTGTGCGAAAACACAATGATATTGGGGAAGCTATGTGGGGTGCGGGAAAACACAGCAATATGGGAGAAGCTATGAGAGGTGCGCGAGAGCACAGCCATATTGGGGAAGATATGGGAAGTGCATGAAAACACAGCAATAATGGGACGGTCTATAATATAATGCTCTGTTTTCGCGCACCTCCCGTAGCTTCCGATATATCGCTGCATTTTCACGCACCTCTCATAGCATTCCCTATATCGCTATGTCTTCACGCGCCTCCCATAGCTTCCCCTATATCGCTGTGTTTTTGTGCACCTCTCATACTGTCCCATATATCGCTGAGATAACGCTTCCCTCTCGAACACCTCGCATACCTACCCCTATATCGCTGTGTTTTTGCTGACCTCTCACAGCTGTGCCTATATCGCCGTGTTTTCGCGCACCTCCCATAGCTTCCCATATATCACTGTGTTTTCATGCACCTCGCATACCTACCCCTATATCGCTGTGTTTTCGCACACGTCTCAGAGCTTCCCCTATATTGCTGTGTTTTCGCGCACCTCCCATAGCTTCCCCTATATCGCTGTGTTTTCTCGCACCTCTGAAACCTTCCACAATATTGCTCTGTTGTCGTGCACCTCCCATACCGTCCCATTATCGCTGTGTTTTCGTGCACTTCCCATAGCTTCTCCAATATGGCTGTGCTTTCTCTCACCTCTCATAGCTTCTCCTATATCGCTGTGTTTTCCCACACCTCATATAGCTTTCCCAATATCCTGTGGTTTCGCCCACCTCTGATACCTTCCCATATGTCGCTGTGTTTTCGCATACCTCCCATAGCTTCCGCTTTCGTGATGTTTTTGCACACCTCTCATAGCTTGCCATATATTGCTATATTTTCAAAAACCTCTCATAGCTTCCCCTAGATAGCAGCGTTTACACGCTCCTCACAGAGCTTCCACTATATCACCATGTTTTCGTGCACCTCCCATAGCTTCCCCTATATCGCTGTGTCTTTTCACACCTCTGATAGCTTCCCCGATATTGCTCTGTTGTCGCACACCTCCCATGGCTTCCCATATATCACTGTGTTTTCGTGCACCTCTCATACTTCCTCCTATTTCGCCGTGTTTTCTCGCACCTCTCATACCTTCCCCTATATCGCTTTGTTTTCGTGCACCTCCCGTAGCTTCCCATATACGGCTGTGTTTTCTTGCACCTCTCATAGCTTCCCCTATATCACTGTGTTTTTTGGAACTTCTCATAGCTTCCCCTATATCGCTGTGTTTTCGCGCACCACACATAGCTTCCCCTATATCGTTGTGTTTTCTCGCACACCTTCAAGTATATCGATGTGTTTTCGCACACCTTTCATACCTGCCCCTGTAACGCTTTTTTTCGCATACCTTTCATAGCTTCCCATATATCGCTGTGTTTTCGCGCACCTCTCATACCTTCCCCTAGATCACCATGTTTTCGCACACCTCACATACCTTCCCCTAGATCACCATGTTTTCGCACACCTCACATACCTTCCCCTATATCGCTCTGTTTTCGTGCACCTCCCAAAGCTTGCCCTATATCGCTGTGTTGATCTCACACCTCTCATAACTTCCCCTATATCGCTGTGTTTTTGTGCACCTCTCATTGCTTCCCCTACATCTCTGTGTTTACACGCATTTCTCATACATTCTCCTATATCTCTGTCTTTTCACGCACCTCCCATAACTTCCCATGTATTGCTGCATTTTCGCGCACCACTCATAACTTCCCCTATACTGCTCTGTTTTCGTGCACCTCCCATAGCTTCCCATATATCGCTGTGTTTTCACGCACCTCTCATAACTTCCATTGTATCACTGCGTTTTCATGCACCTCCCATAGGTTCCCCTACATCGCTCTGTTTTCGCATGCCTATCATACATTCCCCTATATCACTGTGTTCTCGTGCACCTCTCATAGCTTTCCATATATTGTAATGTTTTCGTGCACCTCTCATAGCTTCCCCCAAATCGCTGTGTTTTCGTGCACATCTCATACCTTCCCCTATATCACTCTGTTGTTGTGCACCTCCCAAACCATGCCATTATCGCTGTGTTTTCGCACGTCTCAGAGCTTCCCCTATATCGCTGTGTTTTCGTGCACCTCCCATACCTTCCCCTATATCGCTGTGTTTTCTCTCACCTCTCATACCTTACCCTATATCGCTCTGTTTTCGCGCACCTCTCCTAGCTTCCCATATACCGCTTAATTTTCGCGCACCATTCATACCTTCCCCTATATTGCTCTGTTTTCGTGCACCTCCCATAACTTCCCATATATCGCTGTGTTTTCGCGCACCTCTCATACCTTCCACTATATCACTGCATTTCCGCACACCTCTGGTAGCTTCCCCTATATCGATGTGTTTTCGCGCACGTCTCATAACTTCCCCTATATCGCTGTGTTTTCATGCACCTCCCATAGGTTCCCCTACATCGCTGTGTTTTCGGGTGCCTATCATACCTTCCCCTATATCACTGTGTTCTTGTGCACCTCTCATATAGCTTTCCATATATTGCAATGTTTTCGTGCACCTCTCATAGCTTCCCCTATATCGCTGTGTTTTCGTGCACCTCTCACATCTGCTTTCCATATATTGCAATGTTTTCGTGCACCTCTCATATCTTCCCCTATATCGCTGTGTTTTTGCTGTCCTCTCACATCTGTGCCTATATCGCCGTGTTTTCACGCGCCTCCCATACCTTTCCCTATATCTCTGTGTTTTCTTGCACCTCTGATACCTTCCCCTATATCACTCTGTTGTTGTTCACCTTGCTTACCGTGCTATTATCGCCGTGCTTTCGCGCTCCTCTCATAGCTTCTCCTATATTGCTGTGTTTTCCCGCACCTCACA